>NC_079230.1:24916230-25058730 GCF_029633865.1 Lampris incognitus
GGCACCTTTTTATTCTGAGGACGTGATACCTTATGCAAGATGGCCTTTGACCTACCAAGCTGCAAATGCACTTTATAGTATACTAAAACGTGTAATTTGGTGGAAGGATTGCTAAATAATGACTATTTCGGGCTTAACAAGGTCACGTGGTGTGATAGATGTGAAGCGCAGCTGTTGTGTGACTGTCGTGGACAGAACGACGGGTCATTGTCTTTAGCTTGGAACCGGAAGTGGGTCTAACACGTGACTGTACGTTTCCGGTTGAGTATCTTAACATTATATGTTCTTTACATCGTGTCCAGACTGGAGGCTTCACACGGACCTTGTAGAACAGAAGCCTCGCCAGCGGTTCAGCAGAGCTAACGTTAGCTTGTCTGAACCCGGTTTTTAGCTAGCCGACAGCCCAGAACGGCTAGCTGTCACACCAGAAACACCGGAAGACTTCTGTCTGCGGACTGATTTGGCCTAAACGGGTTGAAGGCGACGGATACGATGGCGTTTCTGTGAAATCCTACTCGAATGAAAAGCCGGGGAGCAATACCACGTGACAGGATAAGAGGGAGCGGCGGGAGAGAGAAAGGGGGCGGCGGCGGGGGGGGACATCATTCTGACAAATTTCATACCAATGAGGGTTGTAAAATTGATAAAAACGCATTTTAGATTTCTGGTAACAATACATATTTTAAGATAGACTGGTAAACATTTGTTTTTTTTGGGGGGGGGCGACCCCCCTCCCCCCCCAACACCGCCCCGAATGTACTCAGATGCCACAGCTCAACATGCCGACTCAAGAGTCAGGTTACTGATTGAGTTTGAAACCGGACTAACGAGGCACTTCGTATCCAATAAAATACGTTGCTTTTTACATAACCGTTCGTTGGATACAAATTAAGACTTTGTGGACCTTCGTTTTTCTTTTGTGGATAGGTCGAACGACCCCCCACCCCCACCCCCCGGCTAGCTAGGCTATCCGCGCGTCAGTACTCACCTTCACCCCTGACTGATTTAGCTCCCTTTGAGAGTTCCCTATTTTCTCCGTTTTGAGTGGCGCTCGGCGAGTCGGTGGTGGTGGTGGGGGTGGGGGTGGGGGGGGGGGAGGAGTGAGAGACGGGATGAACAACGCAAACACCACTTACCGTCGGGGTTGGCGCAGATGAAGACCCGGACGCTGCGGCCGGTGGGGACGTGGTGCGGCGGCAGCGCCAGAATGTTGCCGCTGAGCGCCGCTCTGCGCAGCGCCGACTCCCGCGGGCAAGGCTGCCTGCTCCCCACTCCCGACGGCCACATGGGGGGGCGACTTCCAGCGTGGCTGCGCGCACACGCACACACACGCACACGCACACACACGCACACACACACACACGATGGCTCATATTAGCGCGATTAGTGGCGCGCATGAATGCGCAGGCATGCATTTTTTTTTCTTTTTTGCGCGCAAACCTCCCCCCCCCTACATGATGATGCACATAAACACGCCACGCGTAGCCAAGTTAGGATGGATTTACCAACTCCGCGGAACAGAAACCCCCAAAACAAGAGTGATGAAACCTCTCCTGGCATGCGGGTCTCTCATGTGCGGCGGAAGCATGGCTGTCGGATGGATATGAAAACAGAGATGTCTCGCAAAAGCCCGCTCGCGCCGTCAGTGTAGACGCGTAATATGTGAACGCAGTCTTCGGCCGCATTTCATGAGGGTTCATGCCACCGTGAGACAGACAGGCAGACAGACAGGCAGGCAGACAGGCAGACAGACAGGCAGGCAGACAGGCAGGCAGACAAGACAATATTGAGGAAACTCAAACGGACGGGCAAAAGCAAGCAGCATTCACATTCCCACCCCAGAGAAGACGCTGGCGGAGGGAGGACGTGCTATAACCGCTAACAGGGGTTATTCCGCCCGGAGACGTCAAGTCGCGGGTTTTCCGGAGTTGGTCTATCCTGCACGCTTTCTCTCAGAGACGGAACGCCTCTAAAAAAGACAGCAAAGCGAGGGAAAAGTTGGGATAGTCCAGTGTGAGACTAAATGAATCCTGTTTTGCTTCCCCCCCTCTTCTCTCCTCTCTCACACAGAGGCAACTAAATCATTGGAGGCATCGCATCCGGAGGACTTGACCGTGGAGGAGTGGAAACGCGGAGGACAAAAACAACAAAAAATAAAAACCCCTCCAAAACAACAAAACCCACTTCTGCTGTCGCTCACATTCATTCGCTTCATTCCCAGGCTGTGGAAAATATCCCGGCGTGGATCCTCGACAAGCGGCCAGGAGGTTAAAACCGCCCATCAGAGTAGTTCTCCGACCAGGAGTCAGCCCCTGGAGACGGCCAGGCGGAGGACGTTTTAACCGAGAGCTCTGCTGCGCGTCCTGCTGCTGTCTCCACACACACACACACACACACACACACACACACACACAGAGGGGGAGAGAGAGAGAGAGAGAGAGAGAGAGAGAGAGAGAGAGATGAGCGCCACTTATCCCCCCCTCTCTCTCTGTTGTGTGCGCGCGTGCGTATATGGGGGGGTCTATCTATCTATCTATCTATCTATCTATCTATCTATCTATCTATCTATCTATCTATCTATCTATCTATCTATCTATCTATCTATAGATCGAGCTTTTTATTTTTCATCAGCAGATACACACTTGGACACTCACTGTCACTTCCGTCTATCTATCCACCTATGCACCTGTCTGTGTGTCTGTCTGTGTGTCTGTCTGTGTGTCTGTCTGTGTGTCTGTGTGTCTGCCTGTCTGTCTGTCTGTCTGTCTGTCTGTCTGTCTGTCTGTCTGTGTGTTTGTCTGTGTGTCTGTCTGTCTGTCTGTCTGTCTGTCTGTCTGTCTGTCTGTCTGTCTGTCTGTGTGTCTGTGTGTCTGTCTGTCTGTCTGTCTTCACCTCTCTTGTCTCTTTCTGTGTCTCTGTCTTTCAAATTCAAAGTTGCTTCGCTGGCATAAAATACGACTTTTATTTTGGTAATTGTTGCCCAAGCGCATGGTGACAACACAGCAGTCACAGAGGTGGTAATAACCTAGTAATGTTGAGCGTAAGTACTAAAAGTAATTCGTTGGATTCTGTCTCTCAGTTCAGAATATGAATACATATTTATAAGGTGTGTGTGCGCGCGCGCGCGTGTGGTAGGTGTGCAGAGCAATCAAACTTGACTACAGGCAAGTCTCTCTCCCCCTCTCCCTCTTTCCCCCTCTCTCCCCCCTCTCTCTCCCCCCCTCTCTCCCTCTCCCTTTCTCGCTCTCGCTCTCTCTCTCCCTCCCCCCTCTCCCCCTCTCTCTCTCCCCCCTCTCTGCCTCCCTCTCTGCCTCCCTCTCTCTCCCTCTCCCCCCCTCTCTCCCTCCCTCTCTCCCTCTCTCCCTCCCTTGCAGGGTAAATGAAAATTGCAACGGACCGCGCGGTCAGCGTCTGGACTCCGTTCACCGTTTGCTCCAGACATCCTACAGCAAGTTATCCTGCTCTTCCTGCAGATGGGAGGAGAAAGAAGAAAGGAGGATGCGAGCGTTTTCACAGCAGGGGGAAGAGGAGGAGGAGGGGTTTGAATTAATTGCCTTATCGATAAATGTACCACAGCCCTGCAGCCCCTGGTTATTCGCGCTGTAAGTTTAAGTGCATTGGATTTGTACTAAACAGAATTGATTGCTGAGCTGTTCTTGGGATGGGGGGGGGCTATATATATATATATATATATATATATATATATATATATATATATATATATATATATATATATATATATATTCCTCCTCAGTCTCGGTATTTAGGCAGCAGCAAGCACTTCTTACAGTTAGATGGAGAACGGGGTTTGCCGTCTCGTGGACCTCCGCAACGTCGTGGGCTCGTGCGGCAACGAAGAAGAACAGCCTCGCGGGTTTGATTTCCGTGCGCTACCCGAGACGCTTTACACGGGTTTTATAGACGCTGCTCAGCCTTTTACAGCTCTCCATTATATTATTCACACACTTTATATTCCTTACATTACTCTGAATCATTTCTTTACAGCCGCACGTTTAAGTCTCGTCTAGCTGGCCGGTCCTTGCACAGACGGTGCATTTCAGTGCGGGTGGGGGTGGGGTGGTGGTGGGGGGGTCTTGGTGCTAATAAACTACATGAATGGAGGCAATAAACGGGAGACAGAAAGCCTAACTCACAGCGGGAGAACCTCATATTTGAAGCATCACCCTTTAAACGGAGGGGTTCCTATTAGCATCGTAAAGAGACAGGCAGCCCGCGCCTATTTAGCGTCATTACTTCCGGAGCACGTGAGCAAATCAAACAGGCACATATCAGTTACACCCAGTGGACGTGGAAATGAATGAAATGGGTGTGCATGTGTGAGGGGGGGGTGATTTTATGCATCTCTGCCCCCTTATCTAATTGCTGGCTTGGCCACGGACAGTCTCTACAGTGTGTCACTACAAACCCCCCCCCTTTTCTCCCCAATTGTACCCGTCCAACTACCCCACTCTTCTGAGCCGTCCCGGTCGCTGCTCCACCCCCCTCTGCCGATCCGGGGAGGGCTGCAGACTACCATGTGCCTCCTCCAATACACGTGGAGTCGCCAGCCGCTTCTTTTCACCTGACAGTGAGGAGTTTCACCAGGGGGACGTAGCGCGTGGGAGGATCACGCTCTCCCCCCCCGCCCTGAACAGGTGCCCCGACCGACCAGAGGAGGCGCTAGTGTAGTGACCAGGATACACACCCACTTCATGCTTCCCACCTGAACACACGGACGATTGTGTCTGTAGGGACGCTCGACCGAGCCGGAGGTAACACGGGGATTCGAACCGGCGATCCCCGTGTTGTTAGGCAATGGAATAGACCGCCACGCCACCCGGACACCCCGTCACTACAAATCTTGAGGCTATTATTTTTAGTTTTCATGAACAGGACGGCTCAAACACCACATGCATGCCATCAATGTCAAAACGGAAGTGCAGGAACGGAACATGGTTAGAAACCGAGGCGGCCGCAGCAAGCACGCGCTGCATGACTGACTGTCTGTGCTGCTCGTGGGTCCTGCGGCTGGCTGGCTGTGGGGCTCTGCAGGTTCTGAGTGACCCATTTTAAACCGCCTCCAGGACCACCAGCCTCTACCGGAAACCCGTTCAGGCCCCGGAGAAGCTCAGGAAGGGGCTCGTTTCCAGCGGCGCGTGGCCTTTCTGCGGAGGAAAGACTCCCCCACCTCTCATAATCTCCTCCCTTTGTTAATTAGCTATGCACTCGATAACAGGATGTACCCCGAGGACAACTTGTTGACAGGTCGTGACAGGTGACTGCTCTGCACAGTCAGTATATACAGCTTGTGTGTGCGTGTGCGTGTGAGCGCGTGTGCGTGTGTGCACGTGTGTGCGTATTATCATTCAAAGTGTTTTTCAAAATGCTTACCCGTGCAAGTGTGTGTATGCGTGTTGACATATATATATATATATATATATATATGCGCCCATATATATATATATATATATATATATATATATATATATATATATGGGCGTCATTTTGAAAGCGTGAATGAGTGAGCATGCACGTGCACGTGCACTGCACGTGCCCACTCCCCCTCCTTCTCTTGAACAAGAGTAGGCCACCGTGAGTCACCGTGGTGACGAGATGGGATCTGTCTCCCGAGAGACAGACACAAAGGACAAACACTAGCTGTTCACTTGGCACGCGTTCAACACATGCGCACACACACACAAATACAAAGGCACGTAAACACACATCCATGCGTTCACACACACAAACACACGCGTAGCAAATGAACACAGCAAACACGACACAATATACACAACTACAGACATGCATTCACACACACACACATACTCTATGCAAACTTACAGACGCACACGTGGTTGTAACAGTTGAAACACACACACACACACACACATACACACATACACACACCATCATCATCATCTGTGGGCACTCGGGGTCAAGTATGAGCGTCCTCCTTCTGGGTCTCCAGGTGGGCGTAGAGGCCGATCCTGGAGCCACATGTGTTGGGCCAGTGTGGGCAAGGCGTGAAGGAGTGGTTGAGGGTGGGGTTTGGGTGGTTTGGGCCTTTCTGGTAACGCCCTCCTTGCTGAGTCTGGGCTTGTTGTCATGGTTGCAGCGCCCAGCAGCCTCACGGACAGCCAGGCTCCAGGCCTCCCTGGTCTTTGCTGCTTGGTCCCAGGTTATAAGGTCGATGCCACACCTTTGGATGTGGGCCTTGACGTTATCTTTATGTCGCTTCCTTTGTCCTCCTGGGGCGCGGCGTCCTGTCACGGGCTGACGGTCGAGGACTTGTTTCGGGAGGCGGGAGTCAGACATGTGGAGGACATGGCCAGTCCATCTCAGCTGATGTTGTGCGATGTGACAGCTATAGTAGGCATGTCGGCCTTCTCGAGGATGCTGAATCTGGTGCGCTTATCCTCCCAGCTGATCCCCACACACACACACACACACACACACACAAAGACACACACACACACACAAAGATACACACACACAACTGCAGACAAGCGTTTGGAGTCACATGTCACACGTTTTCAGAAACATACACTTATGCAACATGCAAGGCGTGTCCCGGTAGCGCGGCGGTCTATTCCGCTGCCTACCAACACGGGGATCGCCGGTTCGAATCCCCGGCTTGGTCGGGCGTCCCTACAGACACAATTGGCCGTGTCTGCGGATGGGAAGCCGGATGTGGATATGTGTTCTGGTCACTGCACTAGCGCCTCCTCTGGTGGGTCGGGGCGCCTGTTCGGGGGGGGGGGGGGTGGGGGGGAGTAGTGTGATCCTCCCACGCGCTACGTCCCCCTGGTGAAACTCCTCACTGTCAGGTGAAAAGAAGCGTCTGGTAGCGCCACATGTATGGGAGGAGGCGTGCGGTAGTCTGCAGCACCTCCCCGGATCGGCAGAGGGGGCGGAGCAGCGACCGGGACGGCTCGGAAGAGTGGGGTAATTGGCCAAACACAATTGGGGAGGAAAAAGGGGGGGGGGTTCAACTTAATGTTAATGCGTTTTCTGCAGAACATCATGCAGAGGTACCCGGGGTTTGGTAATAAACGATCCCTATGCACTATGTCATGATTATGACCTGTCATAAAGCTATTGGTCAAATACAGAGGATTTTCCGACCACTACAGGCCGCCACTCTCCTCCGTGGCGGTTGGCGTCTAAACACGTGGCAGCAACAGATTCCGGTTCATTTCTAATGTGACACAAATGGACCTAGGCTAATACCTGGGCTGGTGCTGGAGTGAGACGTCCCAGTGGCCGGTGCACGGGGCAGGAGAGACGCTGTGCTGCCGAGGACCAACACTGGGAAAAAAAGGTTCAGCCACTTGATTCAATATGCTGTTTTTTTTTCTCCCAAACGCAATTGTCCCCCCTTCTCCCCCATTTCCTCCCGCCAGTGTTTATGCGGCGCTCTCCAATCTGATAACGGCGCTCCTTTCATAACCCAGGAGATAGGCCTGAAGTGAGTAAAACCCTTTCAGTGTGTGTGTGTGTGTGTAGATGGTAGTGTGTGTGTGTGTGTGTGTGGGGTGGGGGTGGGGGTGGGGCTGGGGTGGTGCTGGGGTTTAGACATAATCCCCCCATTAGCCGTGACAGGACTCCAATCAGAGCGCCAACAAGTTTCCCCCTCTTCCTTTCATCGCCAAAACTCGGGATTAGGATGCGACAGGCCACCACTCCCCCCCTCCCCCCCCCTCCCCATAGAGCGTCACTAAAACTCACCACCCAGACTTTAAAAATAGATCCACCGACACCTCCTCTGAGTCAGGGCTGGGGCAGTCGCCAAGCGCAACAAAGCTGTCGGTGACGTTGGTGCTGGTGGCCGTCGACAGGACCCCGCGCACGCTGACACCCCTGGCAGGTGAAGAACAGGACCCTCACCTCCAACAGGGAAGTGTGCATTCTTGCACTCTAAACCACACACCGGCCATGCAGCTCTAGGACGCCATGAGCAGTGGGGACAGTATACACGACTTACTCTAAATCCAGAAAAGAACTGCGAAGGAAAATAGCCTAAAACAACTATAGCAGCAACACATTTTGACACAACATGTTGCTTTGTGGTTGCCCCCCCCCCGCCTTTTTCTCCCCAATTGTACTTGAATAATTAACCCACTCTTCCGAGCCGTTCCGGTCTCTGCTCCACCCCCTCTGCCGATCCGGGGAAGGGCTGCAGACTACCACATGCCTCCAGCCGCTTCTTTTCACCTGACAGTGAGGAGTTTCGCCAGGGGGGGCGTAGCGCGTGAGAGGAACACGTTACCCCCACCCCCACCCCCACCCCCCGAACAGGTGCCCCGACCGACCAGAGGAGGCGCTAGCGCAGCGATCAGGACACATACACACATCCGGGCTTCCCACCCGCAGACACGGCCAATTGTGTCTGTAGGGATGCCCGACCGAGCCGGAGGTAACACGGGGATTCGAACCGGTGATGCCCGTGTTGGTAGGCAGCGGAATAGACCGCACCCAGCAGATGGGTGAAAAGTTTCAAGTTACGGCTAAATTGTACCCATCGAAGCCGGTTGTCAAGGCAATCTTAAGGTGAAGGCTCGGCAGTTTGGCCTCAAGCTTCATTTGACCCGCCGGAAAGCCTTGTTTGAATGTGACGCTGCTGCACCAAAGTGCCTCTTTCCCTCTCCGTGGGACGCTGTCTACAGAGACACCGCACTTACACCACGTCGTTGGGCGTGTGAGAGCCATTTTACCTATCATCGCACTACCTTTGTGTGGAAAGAAGCCAAGGTGAGGCACAGAGCTATTTACAGCCATTCAAGGCTGTACGACAACCGTCGCACCTTTCAGCACTCTCCAATTAGCGATTTTGTTTGTGCCCTCGCTGTGACCTCTGGTGGGTAATTGATTTGATTCTGTGGCCCCTTTTGCAACCACGTTGAAAAAGTGTAATTACACCGATATGCATGCACGCACACACACGCGCGCGCGCGCACACACACACACACTTGAACACATGCAAACCACATGTATGGATATACACACATTGTGTACAACATGGTTGGCTTGTTAGTAAAGGTTCAACTGTGTGCTATATTGATATCCTGTGTGTGTATATGTGTGTGTGTGCTCGACTGGAGGAGTGGGGGGTCATTACCTCCAGCTCTTACTAGGTATTCTGGACTCAATGCATGTTTTCTCATTACCATAGTAGAGCTGTTTTTTTGGCAGCTGATGTTTCAATCAACAAAACGTGTGTGTGTGTGTGTGTGTGTGTGTGTATGTATATATATATATATATATATATATATATATATATATATATATGTAACTTTGTTAAAAGAAACTCTCAATGGTAGGGAAAGTGCTCAACAAATACGGAGCAAAATAATCCAGTGAGGCAAGTAAATTCTCATAAAGAATTTACTTGCCTCACTGGATTTATATATATATATATATACACTACCGTTCAAAAGTTTGGGATCACATTGAAATATCCATATTTTTGAAGGAAAAGCACTGTACTGTTCAATGAAGATAACTTTAAACTAGTCTTAACTTTAAAGAAATACACTCTATACATTGCTAATGTGGAAAATGACTATTCTAGCTGCAAATGTCTGGTTTTTGGTGCAATATCTACATAGGTGTATAGAGGCCCATTTCAAGCAACTATCACTCCAGTGTTCTAATGGTACAATGTGTTTGCTCATTGGCTCAGAAGGCTAATTGATGATCAGAAAACCCTTGTGCAATCATGTTCAAACATCTGAAAACAGTTTAGCTCGTTACAGAAGCTACAAAACGGACCTTCCTTTGAGCAGATTGAGTTTCTGGAGCATCACATTTGTGGGGTCAATTAAACGCTCAAAATGGCCAGAAAAAGAGAACTTTCATCTGAAACTCGACAGTCTATTCTTGTTCTTAGAAATGAAGGCTATTCCATGCGAGAAATTGCTAAGAAATTGAAGATTTCCTACACCGGTGTGTACTACTCCCTTCAGAGGACAGCACAAACAGGCTCTAACCAGAGTAGAAAAAGAAGTGGGAGGCCGCGTTGCACAACTGAGCAAGAAGATAAGTACATTAGAGTCTCTAGTTTGAGAAACAGACGCCTCACAGGTCCCCAACTGGCATCTTCATTAAATAGTACCCGCAAAACACCAGTGTCAACATCTACAGTGAAGAGGCGGCTGCGGGATTCTGGGCTTCAGGGCAGAGTGGCAAAGAAAAAGCCATATCTGAGACTGACCAATAAAAGAAAAAGATTAAGATGGGCAAAAGAACACAGACATTGGACAGAGGAAGACTGGAAAAAAGTGTTGTGGACGGATGAATCCAAGTTTGAGGTGTTTGGATCACAAAGAAGAACGTTTGTGAGACGCAGAACAAATGAAAAGATGCTGGAAGAATGCCTGACGCCATCTGTTAAGCATGGTGGAGGTAATGTGATGGTCTGGGGTTGCTTTGGTGCTGGTAAGGTGGGAGATTTGTACAGGGTAAAAGGGATTCTGAATAAGGAAGGCTATCACTCCATTTTGCAACGCCATGCCATACCCAGTGGACAGCGCTTGATTGGAGCCAATTTCATCCTACAACAGGACAATGACCCTAAACACACCTCCAAATTGTGCAAGAACTATTTAGAGCAGAAGCAGGCAGCTGGTATTCTATCGGTAATGGAGTGGCCAGCGCAGTCACCAGATCTGAACCCCATTGAGCTGTTGTGGGAGCAGCTTGACCGTATGGTACGCAAGAAGTGCCCATCCAACCAATCCAACTTGTGGGAGCTGCTTCTGGAAGCGTGGGGTGCAATTTCTCCAGATTACCTCAACAAATTAACAGCTAGAATGCCAAAGGTCTGCAATGCTGTAATTGCTGCAAATGGAGGATTCTTTGACGAAAGCAAAGTTTGATGTAAAAAAAATCTTATTTCAAATACAAATCATTATTTCTAACCTTGTCAATGTCTTGACTCTATTTTCTATTCATTTCACAACATATGGTGGTGAATAAGTGTGACTTTTCATGGAAAACACAAAATTGTTTGGGTGATCCCAAACTTTTGAACGGTAGTGTATATATATATATATATATATATATATATATATATATAGATAGATAGATAGATAGATAGATAGATAGATAGATAGATAGATAGATAGATAGATAGATAGATATAGATATATACAATCTGTTGACTTTGAACAATTCTGGACTGGTTTTCGCCCCATGCACGGTACAGAGACAGCCTTGGTGAAAATCACTAATGATCTGTTGATGGCAGCTGACTCTGGGCTCTTACCCATACTTGTCCTTCTTGACCTGAGCGCAGCCTTTGATACCATCACACTTAACATCCTCTTAGAGAGATTAGCTTCTTGCACCCCCCTTGACTGATTTAGATCATATCTCTCTGGCCGCACTCAGTTTGTCTAGCTTAAAAATTTGAGATCACAGTCCTTTCCTGTTACTACCGGTGTTCCCCAGGGCTCAGTATTGGGACCCCTCCTATTTATTATTTGCTTATTACCTCTTGGCCACATTTTCAGGAAATTTGGCATTCAATTTCATTGCTATGCGGATGACACCCAGCTTTATCTATCCACCAAGCCTACTCCACCCACTTCCCTTTCTGACTGCTTACTAGACATTAAATCCTGGTTTCCATACCACTTCCTCAAACTTAATATTGATAAAACCGAGGTCTTCCCAGTAGGCACTATATGTACTTTGGCTAAACCTGATAGTTTTTCTCTTACTATTGACAATTCTATAGTTCCTCCATCGCCTCAGGTTAAGAGTCTGGGTGTCATCTTGGACAGCACATTATCTTTTGACGCTCACATCAACAATGTTACTCAGTCTGCATACTTCAGCCTACACAATATTAATCATCCTCGCCTGTCACTTACACCTAACAGCACAGCCATTGTCATTCACACCCTAGTTACATCCTGTATTGACTACTGCAATTCTACCCTCTTTGGTCTTCCCCTCAAGTGTCTTCATAAACTTCAGTTGGTCCAGAATTCAGCTGCCCGTATCATTACCAGATCTCCTTCCATAGATCATATCACTTCTGTTCTTCAGCAACTCCACTGGCTCCCTGTTAAATACTGTATTGACTTCAAGATCCTGCTTTTCACCTTTAAGGCCCTTAATAACTTAGCTCCTTCATATCTTTCTGAACTCTTTCATATCCAGACGCCCTCCTGCACTCTCAGATCCTCTTCTGCTCTCCAACCCACTACACCATCGGTCTGCTTGACTACCATGGGGTCTAGAGCCTTCAGTCGTTCTGCCCCCCGCCTGTGGAACTCTCTCCCACAAGACATTCACAACACAGACTCTCTTTCAACCTTCACATCCCATCTGAAAATGTACCTTTTCAAACTGGCATATTCAGTCTGATCCACGCTTCATTGAGTTTTGTGAAGATGATGATTTTATACTTATATGTTTAATTACTTTTTTTGTTGTCTACCCTGTTTTGTTTTGATTTTATGCTGTCTGATTCAGTGCTGCTTGTTTTTTTAACTGTGTTGTGTAAGGTGTCCTTGAGTGCATTGAAAGGCCCCTCCCAAAAAAATGTTAATGTTGGTAAATGTAAAATGAATTTGTTTTTTCTCACATCGTGACTAATAATCAGACTACATCATAGCCTTATTGCCAGGTCATAAAGACATAAATCTGTATTTTCACAAATAGCATTATCACGTCAAACTGAACCCCATGGGAGACCGAGGCGCTACTACGCCGTGGGCAGGAGGTTTTGGGGGTTTCACATGTGTTGACTCATATCTAACATACAAGAACAAAAGCCTACACCTACCCTGTTTTAGTACAATGCCGTGGCTGAAGTGATATTGGCATTTCAGCTTCACAGTCAGTGTAGGTGTCTGAGAATCACATTAAATGGTTAAAATTTTAATTCTACCTGTTCTTTTGTTGAATGAATTACTATTTCTGCTTCATAAAAGATGCAAGAACAGTTGGTTTTGTTTTCGACTGCCATGGGAATTGGGTTTGATAAAGCGTTGACAATTACCGGCTGTGCTATTTGAGTACAATATGTACCAATTGCTTATTGTCTCAGTCTCCTAAATGTTACTTTGTGAGAAGTGAATTGCCCTTAATTGCCTGTTCTTTGTGAACAAGGTGGTTTCCTTCACCTTTCCCAGCTACGCAGATGTCGTGCGTGTCTGTGAGTGGGTAAATGTTTGCACAGACGTGCACGTTTGTGTGTGTGTGTGTGTGTGTGTGTGTGTGTGTGTGTGTGTGTGTGTGTGTGTGAGTGTGAGTGTGTGAGAGTGTGTTTGCTATGGCGTTTATTCGCTGCATTTTGCATGTGTGTGCGCTCTCTTTCTCTCTCTCGTATAGAAGAAATGTGAGGGGGAAAGTTAAAATCACTCGAAGTTGAGAAGTGAGAAATGTGGAGTGCACCATTTGCCCCTCTTCACCTTATGATCCACCATTGTTCATCATTTCCTTCTTTTGATTACTTGACACATACACTTACACGATCTGAGTTTATCCTGTTGACTGGGAGGACATATATTATATTAATATCTAAAACATACTTGTCCTCATCAGACATGGTGAGAACCCTCTTAAGAGTTAATGGTGTCCTCTTAAATGGAGGCTTCAATGCAAAACAGTGTTAAACTATTTTAGCATGATCTGTCAAACCCATGGCTGTATTATAGTCCATGGTCAAACCATATTAAGTCGGCCCCCAGAAGCATTGACTGAGAAAACGTCGCGGTAAAAAAGTTAGTCGCGCCAGTATGACGTCAGTATGACGTCAGTAGAACGCATACCCCTACCATTTCTCTGATTGGCAGAACTACTATAATTCGCATGGCTGATTGTCCAGTTACCTTCCCCGAAAGGCGAAGTGGGCAGAGGCTAAAAAACACGGTATCCCCGAGCTGAGAGACGCTGTTAGCTTGCTCCTGCTAGCAGGCTAAGCTAATTTGGCAGTAGCGGCTTCAAACAACCTGGACGAGAACGCATCTCATCAGGACTTTAACGAAGTCGGACTTTGAAGGCCACCGCTTTGAGCCCGAACGTACTGCCCGAGGAGATCAGCGGAGACTCGGCGGCTCAAGAAACCAACAAGAAACCGTCACGGGACGATGGGGTACAATAACAATTTATTCGCGGGGAAATGTTACTTTCAAGTGTCCAACGCAAGAGGGATTATGGCAGCTGCTAACTGAAATGCAGTGTGTTTGCCGTAATGAGTTGGACCGGTCACAGCTTTTTTCTATCGTCAGTGGAAGAAATGGAGGAGGAGGGGAAACCCCGTTTTCTAGCTGTTATGTAACGTGTTCGAACACGTGACCAAAAGTCACCAAAAACGTATTGTCGGCCATGTTGGAGGATAAGAACGCTGTGGGCGCAGGGGCGTAGCCAGGACTTTTTTACTGGGGGGGCAGCTGGGGCCTGCCATTTAACTAGGGTGGCACTTGTCAAAACTATTTTAAAACTACTTTCGAAGATTATGATAACCCTTTTAACTTAATAATAATAGGCTAATAATAATAATGCATGTATTGCAGCTTCCATTTGACTGTTTCGGTGCATGCGTTTTTTTTTTACCCACTCGGGACAGGGGAAGGGGGCGGGGGGCAGTGCTCTGACCAATGGGGCCGTGGCCCCCCCTGGCCCCCACGTGGCCACGCCCCTGTGTGGGCATATTGCACTTTAGCAGCAGAGCCGTCGTCGTCGTAATCAGACATGCCTTTATTTTGTTTAAGTGATTGTTCGAAATGTGCGATTGTTCATTTTGTTTATGAGCGATAATATGAACGACTGACTGTATAAAGTTGCTGCTGAACCTGACAAAATCTCTGGTTCCTCTTCAGTACGTATGTTGAGCTAACCCTTTCCAAACATGAAGATTTCTTTTGACTGTATGATTCAGAATCTATGCCCTCAATAGAAAAAAAGGGCATTTCACCTCCCCACATCCCTCACCACAAGAACGGGAACAAAGGAAGTCACAGGAACAAAGGAAGTCTGGTGTTGCATAGAGAAACTGGTAGCTTCTGTTGGTAAACGTGCCACATTTTGAAACCTTGAAATTCCTTTGCAGAGGTTTCGTCAACTTTTCATATTCAGAAATAGCAAGATCCTCGTGGTCACATCCATGCCCTGTAGCTGCGGTGCTGAATTTAAAAACATCTGGGTAGCTTATAGTCTTTATGAGTGATTGAGATGGTTGGGCTGGGTCAGTATGACAAGCTGCATAACACTTCGATGCACCAACGCTTCCAGCTATGTGTTTATAAAAACACCTCCCTTTGATTGCACTTTCCACAATTTTCACCTCCTCGTCTTTGATGTTTAGCTCTACTTTGTGGCGCTCCTTGAGAAGCTCATTATACTCCAGAGTAGTAAACATTTAATTGAAAAGGTCTCTGATTGATTTTACATTTCTTGATTTTGACAGAAACGACTCTGAAAAAGGTGAAATGACTGAAAGACAGACGGGCTTTACCTTGCATTGATTCAGAGAGCTGTAAAGCTCTTCGACTTCAGCTTTACTTGGCTCTTTAATTTCTGTTGCCTTAGAGCTCTTCTCTGTAGTTGCAACTTCATTGATGTTCATTGTCTTTAATGAGTGCTCCATATCTTCCTTCAGTTTTTTCACAGATTTAAAACGAATGGCATTTACCCGTGCATAATCAACGTGCTTGACATATGAAGGCAAAAGCCATGTGCATTTCACTTGAGTGCATGATAGTTTGCCATAAGCCGTATCCACACTTCTACATAAAACAAGACACTTGCTATGTGCAAGCAACATTCGCCCAATCCGACCATACAACCAGTACAGTGGGCAGAAAGAATGACACCATCTTCAGTTGTTATAATCCACAGCTGGACAAGTGGATCATTCATCCGTTGAGAATGCCCAACTTTCGAAACCAAAACATATGTCTTGTTTATAATACAACCAAAAATGCCATTGATAAAGCCAGAAACCATGTGATTGTAGGCTTGAAGGCTTTGAAATGCTTTGAACTGATTTTTTTTAGTGTAAAAAGCTTGTGTCCAAAACAAGATATGAAAGATTGTCACAAGATTCAATTGGTGGTAGACATTCTGGACTGAACTTCTGAGCAGAAATGAGCAGTGGATCTATTCCAATCTTTTTCATCTTCTCTTGGTAGCGACTGTTCACATCTCCTTCGCGTCTATCTGCATATACCGATAGCATTAGTTTCGTGTTTACATCATCACTCACCATTTTCAGTTAGCAAGTCCTCCAGCATGGCCGCGGCCTTGTATTGATTAGCCATAGGTTCATAGTTGGTGTGTTAGGTTGTGGTTGGTAAACACATGTGTGAACAAAATGATCACACTTTGAATTTACCATTCCCTCCTTCCATCCGCTACCACCACTTTCGACCCTCTGGCTAAGCTATTTTACAGAGAACAAAACATTCTTTTAGTCTGGTTTCCATCAGTAGTTTTTCTTTTCTTTTCTTTTCTTTTCTTTTCTTTTCTGGAGGTTTTCATTTATGTCGTGTATGCAAAGACAGGATAACACAAGCCAACTAAGATGAAAGGTTTTACATTTATCTGACAGAGAAATGGGAGCTTAGATATTAACAGCTAGCCAGGATTCACAGTCCAGGCACCATTAACCCAAACCGTATGAAAAGTTTTTTGCTCATTATTATGCCTTTCTGGCCTTGTGAAATTAATTGGATCATCTCATAACAAAATAGTCTGTCTTGGTTAGTTCCCCTGTACCTGTACTAAATTTACAAAGTCCATTGAAATGTTAGACCCTAATGAATTGAACTGTGCCCTTCGATTCTGCAAAGAGTTGGCTCTGCACAGCTGGTATACCAGTTTAGCATCTTGCATATATAATAGAGAGCTATATTTATAGAGCAATTGGTACCAGTTAAAAAGGTTATATGTTAATTTCAAACATACCTCTTCCTTGCAATGAGCATGGTTTCCATTGTAGAGTTATAGAGACAGGGCAACTGGCCACACCAGTTCCATTTGCATTTCAGTGAAAACTAAAATGATCTGTCATTCAGGTTATAGCTTAAAGTAGTGGTACGATAATCCCATCAGGCTTTGTCTTGTGGGCATGCCGGGCCAGTCCTGACATTGAAGACGTTACATGGCCGTGCTGTAGAAATGTAACATTGGCAGAATTAATAGTTAGTATTTCTACTCTAGTTCTGCAGCATGGGTTCGTAAATTGATGGGGAAATAGCCAGAACAGTCCACCCACTGATATTACATAGCTGCTTTAACTACGTAGGCTCCATGACAGCAGTGCTAATTGGCCCTGGTACTCGACTCTGCAGTTCTTCCAGCTGTCCACATGAACACACTGCAGTGGTACCCAGAACCCACTAGTGTGTTTGTGTGTGTGTGTGTGTGTGTGTGTGTGTGTGTGTGTGTGTGTGTGTGTGTGTGTGTGTGTGTGTGCACGTGCGCGCGTGCGTGGTGAAAGGGCAGCAAAGGCTTCCATTTACTCCAGTCACTTATTAAATCACGCTTTACCCAGGATGCATTTCATCCAGAGCAGACAGGCGGCCCTGTCTTCCTGGGACAAGAGGGAAAAGAAGAGGTGGAGGGGGAGATGGGTTGAGGGAAGGGGGAGATGGGTTGAGGGGAGATAGAGAAAAATAACATCCTTTATGACAGTACTTTTTGAAAACCAGAAGAAGTGGTGAAAAGGTATTCCAACACAAAAAAGAGCGTGAGCTAAGTATTAAGTAATGTATCATAAAACATGTAAAAGGTAGCTGTTGATATCCTCCCCAGACGTCTGAGAGAGAGAGTCAGACTGCTGTGAGTTTGGAGGACAGTAATGGCCATAATTATACAAATGGCCCAGCTTTTTCCCCAGTCCTCAATTTAAATTCCTTTTCTTGTTTCATCCAACAAAGGGAAGAGAAATCCTCCCAAGTGTGCAGAATGTTCTATGATAAAAGGACAAAACCACCTTTTGGAAAAAGGATGGATGCAAATTTAATGTCTGCCTATAGCCAATATGATGTCTCCTGTCTCGGCTGTCCTCCTGACCAGCTTGTATTCCACATAATTCTGTTTGACAACTCGGGGAAAATACATCTTGTGAATGTTTTCTCATTTATGCGTTCTCATTTCTCATTTATGTGCGAATTGGTCATGATAGCGCTCACGCTTTAGCATGTCCTATCAAGTAATGACATCCGCCATCCGCCTACTTGCTTTAGGAAACGCTGTCAGGCGAGTAGCAAAAACGTTTACGGCGTATATGAAAAGGCATGCAAGGTTTTGCCCATGCAAGCAACCACAAGTAATTAGGAGCAACGCGTGGAGACCTCATCGAATATGTGCACTTGTGTGTGCATGCACATCCATACTCGCACCCACCCACGCATTCTCACACCCACCCACACAGGCAGCTACGCATGCACATACACAGGGCAGAAGAGACAGGAGGAGAGAGACCATATACCGAGTGGAAAACAGGTCATCCACAATAATCTGGATTTATATCATTAATGTTTTCAGTTGGTTTGCTACCCTGTCATGTTCAATAAGCAGAAATAACCATGCTCACTTTCCCCTCAAATTCAAAGTGGGCACCCCGTGGATGTTGTTGCTACCGTTCCCTGATGTTTCCACTATCGTGCCGAATGCAGAAGAGCAAAACAGCTTGGGGAACCAAAGCGAGGGAAGGGAACGACATCTCTTTAAATGTTCGCCAGTCCGCACAAGGCACAGCGGGCTCCCAAAAGACAAAACAAATCAACACGTCCATTGAAGATAGCTTTTGAACTTCTCTCAGCCCAACGGACAAGTCTTGGCAGCTGAACCCCATCACGGCCTCTGACTCTGGTGTTGCAGCATCGAGCATCACACAGCACAGCAAGGCCACAAGCAACAGTCCAATTAAAGTATTCGCTGGAGAGCCACTAACTGTGCATTTGCTTCCTTAAGGGGGAGATTGTAATTAAGAGCCACCGAATGGGGGGGAAAAGGGCAGTCATCAGTCAGTTGCTGTAAATAAAAACTTGAAGATAAAGCTCCTAAATGGGGTTAATTGGGTTCAACCCTGATTTTTCTTACAAAAATTCCTTGCCAAAGTGAAGCAAAAGCACAACAACAACAAACAACTCGAAGCTTAGCACCATTTTTCTTTACATTAAAGCTGAAGGAATGAACAAAACTAATGATAAGAAGTGCTTTTTCGAGTTAAACAACCAAAAGCATGAAGGAAATGTTACAGTACTGTCGACATAAGTCATATTAAGTTCAAATGTACAATATGTATAACCCGAGCTGTTAATACTGATTGTCACAAATATGAAAAGTTTATTATTACCAAGTGTGCCTGGTGTAGCCACGGCTCTTAAACCGGGATTAGACTACACGATAATATTATCTTTCATGATGGTCGCCATGTCAGATTAGGAAATCATAGTGCTATAAATTCTTGCCGGCTCTTGGCCGGGAGACTGCAAACATTACAAGTATGACCCTGACCAATATGCTGCCTTTCACCATCTTGCACAAGTTCATCACAAGGTCGTCGGGGAGGAGGGTCAAGAAATTGCAAATCATGGCTACAGAAACACCGCGTGACGCTGGCAGGCTTGTGTTGCAAAAAGGAAAAGAAAGAAAATGCGATCGTGGACACTGATGCGGTTAGTGCTACTGTGGAATGATAACGTAGCATAGTTTAGCCAGCTACTCACAGGGTTGCTGAGGTACCTCCATGATTTCTCACTAACATTTAGTCTCTTTTTGACTCTGTCATGGTCCTCCCTCAAGGAAGCGTCAGAAAGGCAGGGGTATTGTTGCCTTGATCAACGAACCTTTCCTCTGTTTCATCATTCCAGCTGACAGCAGCAACAGCAGCATCGCTTTGTCTTTGCCATGTGTGCACCAGAGAGCATTCTGTCATCCTATTGGTCAACGTCAAGGAACACAGGAGATGTCAGACTAGGCAGGAAAATGCAAAAGAATTCTGACATGCGAGGCTTTTTGTCGCCACATCACTGTTCTTTGATTATATCACACTACACTGGGTAAAGATGTCCGTTCATCGTTCCCGACATTCTTAATGGGGCAGCGTTCGACTCGAGTGATGTCACAGCATCGCTGTCGCTGTGGGCGCGTCACAGGAAGTCAGACATGTGGAGCACGTTAGACAGTACAGCATGGCTGTGTTTACAACACCAACTCACGTACATGCTGCCATATATCTGATAATATTAAATTACGCAAAAACGAAGAAAATGACAACAAACTGCTTGCTTCTAATGTAATCTAGTGCATCCGATGTCTGACTTCCGTTTGCTGCGACGCTTCCGCTTCCGCTTCCGCTCGGGAAGGGCTAAAAATAGCTCATGGACGCTGCCCCATTTGGTCTGACGTTGGAAATCTGTCGGCGACGACAAAATCGTGTCAAAATCGGGCTGAAATCGTGTAGTCTGATCCCGGTATTGCTCTACCTGTGACTTTCGCAAGCGCTGAAAGATTACCGCATGTGCAAAGTGGGCACGTGCCCAAGGCCCTGGAGCCAATGGGGGCCCTCGGCCTGAGGATTCGTTATCTTTTTCTATTTTTCATTTTTTAAATATTGGAGTAAACGTGATTTTGAAACTGTAGTATGGTTATGAAATTGTCCAGGGTGTCCCCTCGCCTGCCGCCCAATGACTGCTGGGATAGGCTCCAGCCTCCCTGCGACCCTGAGAGCAGGATAAGCGGTTTGGATAATGGATGGATGGATGGATGGATAGCTGATTCAGTCATGTAACATTATAATGACTTCGGCTATGGGTCAAATGTCCATTTCATGGTCAACATGGGGAAACGCTCGCTTAGCGGGTCTGCATAGCATGAACACAAAAAAGAAGGACAGAAGTCTTGCTGATGAGCTGATTCACTGCAGGTCTTTCATTAGACCTGACGGACTGAACATGTCCCCATCGAAACTTCTGAAAACAATTCTTGATTATGCATTGCAGTCAACATTTCCTAACATATACTGACGCTTCTTTTCAGCAACTGCCTGGGAGAACGGTTCTTTGTGAAAATGTCCAGGATTAAAAATGAACGAAGGACAAGGATGACACACAGAAACGCCTGAACATTCCCGCCACTCATGGCCATTGAACTGGAACTCGTCCTGGAGTTGGACTTCGTCGATTTGATCAATGGCTTCTCTTCTAAGAAGGCCAGAAGAAAGCCGGTGGTTCAGGTAGGGTATTTTTCACTGCGGTTTTATTCAAATTAATTGTAAATACTGTGCTGCGCATGGCATGGAAAGAACTGACCCGACCTAAAACGGCGGCAATTTAGCATGTCAAAATAAGGAGCATAATTTCAAAGTAATACATGCTGTGTGGTTGTGGGTTGCCTTATGCTATTGTGCAACCAAACTCTGTGTGCTTGGGGAGGGCACATCACAATCAATCAATCAAGTTGCCTTTTATGTAGCACTTTTCTAGCTGCAACAGCCACTCAAAGCACTTTACATTTCTGGTCAAATCTGAATTTAAGACACCTGTTATAATAGAAGTAAAATCCTGAATCTTAGTTTAACTCTGAGAGTGTACAAATTGATCCTTTCAGGTCCATTTGTACACTCAGAGTTAAATTAACACTCAGTGCACGTGTACTATTTGTGTGTGTAGGGTGGGACCTGTGTGTGCGGTCATGACAGTTCGTCCATGTCTGAGAGGCACCATGGCACAAGAGAGGCTGTCAGGGCTGGCCATCCCGAGTAATGAAAATAAATGCGCTTGCAGTCTCGACAGAAAGAGGGTGGTGAGATGGGATTTTGCTCATCGATACGCCGAAAGAGGTGTGCTTGTACACTCGCCTGCAAGCGTTACGAAAACAGATTCTGTAGTCCTATTGCTAAGATGAACGTGTATTCACAATTGATGTAACATTTATTGCTCTGTTTGAAAAACCGTTTTGAAATAAAAATAATTTGCTCCCCCCCCCCCAATTGTACCCGGCCAACTACCCCACTCTTCCGAGCCGTCCCGAGCTCTGCTCCACCCCCTCTGCTGATCCGGGGAGGGCCGCAGACTACCACATGCCTCCTCCGATACATGCTGTAGTCACCAGCCGCTTCTTTTCACCTGACAGTGAGGAATTTCGCTAGGGGGACGTAGCGTGTGGGAGGATCACGTTATTCTCCCCCAGGTCCCCCTCCCCCCTGAAAAGGCACCCCGACCGACCAGAGGAGGCGCTAGTGCAGCGACCAGGACACATACCCATATCCGGCTTCCCACCCACAGGCACAGCCAGCTGTGTCTGTAGGGACGCCCGACCAAGCCGGAGGTAACACGGGAATTCGAACCGCCGATCCCCGTGTTGGTAGGCAACGGAATAGACCGCCACGCCTACCGGACGCCTCAAATTGGCCTTAAAGGGAAAGCATGTTCTATCTATCTTCACAGTACGGTTGTGTTACAATGTGAGTTGAGTGGGCGCGTGGGGTTTTTACAATAAATCACACGTTTGTGATACCGTGCTGGACGCAGCTGATATAGATACTGTTTAGAGATTATAAATACGTCAGAGTCCCCTTGGACATATATTTCTGCAGTGATGTCTCGTATCCTCATATCCTCTCCATATGTTTGTCTTGATGGCGTGACTGATGCAGCATCAGAAGCCTTCAGCGTTGATGTGTTTTGAGACTATGCTCCCTCCAAACGTCATCTGTATGACAGCCGCTCACAAATCATTGGGTTTATGTGTGTCTGTAAATGGGTGTGAACTAATAGCTTTGGCGTTAGAGGGAGAGAGGGGGAGAGAGAATTGACAGCAGAGACTATCACGCTCTAGCTCCCTTCGTTGGGTCTCCCATCTGCGAGCTCCCAGCAATAGAGGTATACCCCCTACCCCACCCCCCAGGTTTTTAGTTGAAGTACAAAAGCTGTATCTAGCAGTATTTTTCATTCCCCACCTGGGAATGAAAAATAAATTATATGGGTCACAGTTTTATTTGTGAACAGACAGATCAACAACGTTGGATCCTTGGTAGAAACAGCGGATCCAAACTTGCCGAGAACGCCTTCAATACAGGTAGTTGTCTGTTACATGTCCAGCTTTCTCCCTTGTCCGTCATTAAGTTGGCAGAAAATATAGAATATATATTAATATTCAATAATAAAAGATAAATTGAGAATGATGTGTGAAGTTTGATAGATGAGTAGATAGATGGATAGTACATACATACATACACAGATCAGTCAAAACATTAAAACCACCTGCTTAATATTGTGTAGGTCCCCCTCGTGCCTCCAAAACAGCTCTGACCTATCGAGGCTTGGACTCCACAAGACCTCTGAAGGTGTCCTCTGGCACCAAGACGTTAGCAGTAGATCCTTTAAGTCCTGTAAGTTGCGAGGTGGGGCCTCAATGGATTGGACTTGTTTTTCCAGCACATCCCACCTTGAACTCTTTGTCATGTTCCTCAAACCATTGCTGAACAATGTGTGCAGTGTGGCAGGGTGCATTATCCTGCTGAAAGAGGCCACTGCCATCAGGGAATACAGTTGCAACAATGTTAAGGTAGGTGGTTCGTCAAAGTAAGATCCACATGAATGCCAGGACCCAAGGTTTCCCAGCAGAACATTGCCCAGAGCATCACACTACCTCCACTGGCTTGCCTTCTTCCCATAGTGCATCCTGGTGCCATCTCTTCCCCAGGTAAATGACGCACATGCACCCAGCCGTCCACATGATGTAAAAGAAAACGTGATTCATCAGAGCAGGCCACCTTCTTCCATTGCTTCGTGGTCCAGTTCAGATTATCATGTGCCCATTGTAGGCACTTTCAGCGGTGGACAGGGGTCATCATTGGTACTCTGACCAGTCTGTGGCTACACAGCCCTATACACAAAAAGCTGCGATCCACTGTGTCTTCTGACACCTGTCTATCATAGCCAGCATTAACTTTTTCAGCAATTTGAGCTACAGTACCTCAAAGCTCTGTGGGGTCAGACCAGACGGGCTAGCCTAGCTAGCTTCCCCACCCGCGTCAATGAGCTTTGGGCACCCATGGCCCTGTTGCCAGTTTACCAATTGGCCTTCTTTGGACCACTTTTGGCAGGTACTGACAATTGCATTCTGGGAACACCCCACAAGACCTGCCGTTTGGAGATGCTCTGACCCAGTCATCTAGCCATCACAATTTGGCCCTTGTCAAAGTCGCTCAGATCCTTACGCTTGCTAATTTTTCCTTCTTCCAACACATCAACTTCAAGAGTTGACTGTTGACTTGCTGCCTGATATATCCCACCTCTTGACAGGTACCATTGTAATGAGATAATCAGTGTTATTCACGTCACCTCTCAGTGGTTTGAATGTTTTAGCTGATCGGTGTATGTACCGGACAGATACATACAACACATACATTCACAGATAGATGCATACATACAGTACATTATACATATAGATACACATAGTGCATGCATGCAGCATCATCATCATCGGCGGTCACTCGGGGTCGAGTATGACTGTCCTACTTCTAGGTCCTTGTGGGTGTCCTTGCGGGGGGATGCCTGCGCGTGACAGGTTTTTACTTGGAGTGGCTGATGTGCCTGCAGCCACCACATGGTCCTTGGCAGGGGGTGGCCAGAGTCCAATGGTATGGAGAACCAAGATGATTGGGGACCACCCTCTGTTACAGCCTTCATCCGCCTTCACTGGCATTGTCTTCCACCAGTTTCGCCGTTGAGGTCTTTGTTGTATCGTGCTTCGTCTGGAACCTCCCCCTTGACCTATCCGCCTTGGGTGACCCTACCAGGAGTCAAGCTCTGGACGGCATAGCTCTTGGGATCATTAATACATGCAAACTTCTCCACCATGACAAGGTAGCGATCCAGGAGAAGACACGCATGCAAACATGTACACATAAATACATAAAAACACACCATATCTATCTAGCATATACTATGTACACATTAAAAGTACTGCAATAGACATACAGATTGTTCCTTGTTATATGTAGTGGGGTACAAACCTGTGCTAGACAGGAAAATCAATTCAGATTAGGAGACAGCTTGAAAGAGGCAAACGGATGAATGAATTCAGCTCACGTCCAGTCACATGGGGGTCACATGGCGACAAGAGCATGTGTGCACGTGTGTGCTCTCTGTCCCATATATCTCCCGCCATATACCCATCTGTAAACATTCCTGTTCACGTCTCGGACAAGAAAAGAATATCGACTGCCACGGCCATAAATACGAAGCTGCGGAAAACGTTAAACCCAAATGAGTCCAAAGCACAGTTGACAGAGGGGACAACAGTATGAAATAGACGGCTAGCGCAGATGCACCATGAGCTACGCACCGAATTCCCATCCATCCGTCCATTATCCGAACCGCTTATCCTGCTCTCAGGGTCACAGGGATGCTGGAGCTTATCCCAGCAGTCTTTGGGCGGCAGGCGGGGAGACACCCAGGACAGGCCGCCAGACCATCAGGGCCGACATACACCCACACACATTCATACCTAGGGACAATTCAGTACGGCTGATTCACCTGACCTACATGTCTTTGGACTTGGGGAGGAAACCGGAGCCCCCGGAGGAAACCCACGCAGACACAGGGAGAACATGCAAACTCCACACAGAGGACGACCCCCAAGGTCGGACTACCCCGGGGCTCGAACCCAGGACCTTCTTGCTGCGAGGCGACCTCGCTAACCACTGCGTCACCGTGCCGCCCACATCGGCTTCCCACCATATCTAAACTAAATATGGAAACAAAGGCAGTATTTGCTTGCTTTCATTATACATGACTTTCATGTCTTGGATTCCCACTTTGTTATACCTGCAGGCGTTGCTCTAAAATTCCCTCACATCATCGGAAGGGGGCTGGTGTGATTTCTTGTGTTTTTCTCTCTGTGCCCCTCCTCGTGCTTGGCCTTTCATTGGCCGTAAGTCCCAAAATGACACGTGCATTGTTATATACGTATACCCCGCATTGAACTAAAACATTTGCCCCGGGTGCAGTGTGTTTACAGCCTGTTGGCCCCGGGCCTGAGCTCTCTGTTGGCACCATGGCATGTCGCAGGTCGGAGAACCCTCTAATATATGATGTCAATCACCCCAGAAGAGGAGCAGCTCCTCTTTCACTGCATAAAGAGAGGGGTAAACATCAGACGGAGTAATAGCTGTCAGAAAGAGGGGGAGGGCGAGAGAGAGAGAGAGAGAGAGAGAGAGAGAGAGAGAGAGAGAGAGACAGAGATATGCATAAAGAATAAGAGGGGAGACTGCTTTGATGTCGTGCCACTTCAAAAGATATCCGTCCCCTCCAGGGCGGGTGTCCCTCAGCTGTACCTCAGCGCTCTCTCAAAACTGACAGGCGCTCTTCTCCCTCCTTCCCCCTCCAACGCCACCGCCATCACCTCCCCCACCAAACGTCACGGCACATCCCATCCCATCCCAACCCCCCAAACCCCCCCCCCCGTTTCTCGTGCCATCTGTAACACAGCTGCTTCAGAGGAATGGTGGGGAGATGCATGTGATGGATGTCAAAGTGGATTGGATTGGGGAGCTTCGTCTTCCTCGGACCCCCCCCCCCGCCCCCCGCTGATACCCGCCTGGTGATCCTCGTTCCCTTCCGTACGGTTTCATAATTCCTACGCCACATCCTCTCCGGTCACGCGTTTAACCAAATTAAAACGCGTCGCAAGCGAGTTTTCCGGCAAAAAGCCGGCGAGTTGGTGTCGTGTGTAATGTGGGCGCTGTGTGAATGTGCATTTGAAACGCGCCGCGTCGTAGTTTACTGGCTGGGTTTGGGTGAGAGGGGATGATGTGGAACATAACCTAGATACACTTCATCTTGGCGAGCTGCAAAACCGGTCTCCTCTGGCAGGAAACGGTCCAGAACTTAATGGGGTGGTCAAAAGACAGACGGACAGACGGACGGGAAGGCCTCCAGAGGTTCATTTCGCTTCTTTTTGGAAAACGGCATTTTCTTTAACAAATACACCGCCTGTGTAAAGTGTGCGTGTGCATGCCACTGTTTTCCTATTTGAATTTGTTGTTGTGAGCATGTCTGCAGAGGAATGTGTTAAACTATAAATTGTGTACACGAGTGTGTGTTTGTGAACAAATTACTGCAGGCCTCTTGCTGCAGTGCATGTAAAAGTGACTCACAAATGCCAAATCCCTTGATCAATAATCCAGTTGCCTCCTGTAATGGTGGTGATGCGCACGTGGTTAGGAATAATGCATGCGATCTTGTGATTGTAAATGATCAAAAGCATCCCCCCCCCCTCTTTTTTTCCCCCTTCTTCCCCGATAAGAGAAACGCGGTGACAACTTTTCCGTCCTGCAACGCCGGAGCTTTGCGGGCTTTGATCGTTTCCGGTGTACTCCAAGAGGCGCTGATTAAACGGAGGTGTACCATCCACAATGCTTGTAACGCGGGCATCACAGGACGCAGACACCTTTCAGGTCTCGCGTCTTGCTTATCGCCTTCTCTTCGCACCCATTTCCCTCTTAATGATCAGTGATCAGCCAAGGGAAAGCTTACTGCACAGTGTGGGGGCTTTGTGCATAGAGATGAAACCGTTTTATATCCTTGGTGTTGTGTGCGTTTCTGTGTGGATGTAGTGTGTGATCATATGCAGTCATTTTTCTCGATGTGCCCTGTCTGTAGCTTGCATGTGCATGCATGACTATACAGCACATGTGTGTTGTGATTGTTCATACTAGATATGGCCTTTTGTGTGACGGTACTTTGGGGTTTAGCTTCGGAAGCTGGTGCACAGTTATTTTTTTCTTCTTCACATCAGTTCTGGAGATTCCTGGAATACAACCTGCGGCGCTTCACACAGCTAGGTGGCCCTTTTTAAACAACCCGGAGCCTGGCGTTATAGAGCGAGCATCTTGTAATAGACAAGATTATTGGATCCAGATCCCTCAGAGCCAAGCTCGGTTTCCGCAGAGGTTGCCCGGGCACACTCATTACTTATCATTAAGCCGGAGCAGGCGGTCCCATCTTAATAACCCAACTCACACAGTTGACATCTCAGTTAAAAAGCCTGTAATTAAAGTCCATATATCAGCCTCCACAGGTGGGTTTGATTCATTGCTGTCGGAGAGCACAGCTGACACGGAGGGACACCGGTGCCGGATTTCCAGCAAGAGGTCACCTTCCACTTCAATAAATGGATGGATAGATGGATAGATAGATGGAGTCCTTCTCTTTTGGCTAACTTGTCATTTGTTGCAGCACATCCCTGCTGTTTGGTGAGGGTGTTACCGTTTTGCTAGCTGTCAGACCGCGAGGACTAATTGTGAGGGAAAAACAGATGGTGCCCAAAGCTTTTAACAGAGGGAAGAAAACAATTCTTAACACAAGCAAAACCTTTTCTATTTCAGTTACCGTTTGATTATTAAAGTAAAAGTAAGGGAGAGAATAAAAAAAAAAAAGAAGAATTTCTTTGGTCTCGGTCCAGGTTGTGAGTTTTGGGGGGAAACAAAGGCAGAATGGCATATTGACGGGCAGCCTCTACACAGCTAGCGCTTGCAGAGACACTTGGAAAAATATCTGAGAGATTAATTCAGAGGCGAGATGAGTGAAAGTGACTTGGGATGACTTCAGAAGGGAAACTGCGCCTGCCTTCTGAAATGATGCGGGGGGACATTTTTGTTGGTCCCTCTAATACAGGTGCACGGCACAAAGAGAGAGAGAGAGAGAGAGAGAGAGAGAGAGAGAGAGAGAGAGAGAGAGAGAGAGAGAGAGAGAGAGAGTATGGATGGATGGAAAAAGGGGTAAATGAATGGGTTTTGGGAGGTGCCTTGACAAGCACTGCTAACTCTCTTTGTACTCGCATTCAGGCAGGACCACCGCGCGAGCGCCAAGCTAATGAGCTCCCCCAGGAAAGCGCGAGCTTGGCAAAACCACTCCACCGATTCTCACCAACTAGCCCGGCTTAGCCTATCGTAGCTTACCTTAGCTTTGCTTTCGGCTTTTCTTTTTTCTTTTTTCTTTTTTTGTCAAATCCCCAAACAATTTTAAGAGTCAAGTGAAGTCAAATTTATTTGTATAGCCCAGTATCACAAATAACAAATTTGCCTCAAGGTGCTTAAGAGGCTTGTAATCTTTTGGCAATGCCCAGCACACTGACACATCTCTGCTCCTTTTCCCATGAGCACCTACAATATTGCTTCGTATCCCTCTTTGGTCATTCCAGAGTGGCATGATGTGTCCTATCATTATAGCTTTATTGTATGTTTATATTTGCCCCAGGTGCCACTTGCAGAAAAAAAAAAGCTTTGGAAGCGGGTTCGAAAGCGAATTTAGCCTCGTAATCTAATTTTGCTTCTGCGCTCTGCTGTCTGCTGAGGAATTAATTACACACCAGCGTGTCTGTGCACCTGCACAAACACACCGCGCCACGCACACACACACACACACACACACAGAGTCAAAAACAAATGGGTACACGTGCATGCCCGCGTACCTACAAATACACTCGTGCTCACGCACCCAAATGTTATTTACACAACTGGAGCTTAATGACACTTTCTGCTGTGCTTCACGTTTAATTCCTAACCCGCAGCACAACTTCGCCCAGGTTTACAATAAATCACATTTACATCGTACTGATGAAACGCACATCGTGCAAAATTCAAGCATTTTTTTTACCCTCACTTGAAAAATAATACTGCAAACACAAAATATGCCAGTTCTGTGAAAACAAGTGTACATTGCGTGGTACAGTAGAAAGGAAAGGGGAGACACAGCAGGGGGTTTAAGTCAATTACTGAGTCAGGAGAAACAGATTACAGCAATCACAACAAGTACAGTTTTTTTTCTTCAAAGTAGATTTTTTATCATAAGATTACCATATACTGAATTATTGAAATCTATCATTCCCTCGTTGTTAGTATTTATGTATTCATTTATCACTGTTATCCCTTTCAATTTACATTTCAAACTGAGTAACCTGAAAAGAAAATGACATTCAAACAAAAGAAAAACAAGTAAGCACATTGTTAAGTCCATGATGAGACATCTTAAACTCCAAGCGGTCCAAAATGTGCCCACAATCCTCCCTAGACAGATTCCCTGAGATGTCACCGGAAGCGACTTCAGTGTGGCGTTCCTGTAATTTTTTTCATATGGCAAATCATTATGCTGTGCAACTGCTGCGTACCCTGGAGGAAGGCACTTAATGCTCATCATCTCCTGCCAAGTCTGCGCTGCTGGACACGCTGTGCTGCTGGTGTAATGCCATGGCCACTGCATATCCTGCACAGTATGTATGTTCACATACCTAACTTGTCCGGAAAACCACCATTTTCTGGTTGACGTCAATGCAGTCCCCCTCAAAGAGGATACGGTATCTTAATGGAATATGAAGGATTGCTCTTTTTCCAAGTGCCACTTCTGTCATTTGAGTGTCAGCCATCCAGGTGCAGATTTGGGCCAGCGTTTTACTGGAACTTAATATGAGAGTGTTAAATCATTCAAACCATTGGTCTTTGTGCCTGTGGTTTTGAATTAGACATTTCCTGCGTCTGTTGTCTGATATTGCAATGCCAGAGGAAATGAAATAAGGACAGTCTATCTATTCCATTATGTTTTATTCTCTTCTATTGACCTGAATCTAATGAGAATTAAAACAGATAACTTCCAGGTTCTCTGTCTGATAGTCCTGCCCACACTATAATTTATACAAAAACCAGGTTAGTTCATCCACAAGAGCTTACTGAAGGAAGAATTGTTATTGTTTTTTCAAACATGACATCCATTAATGTATATGCAATACATACGAACGTGTGTACACATGCACATGGGATTTTAAGATTGACCATTGTTAGCCTGCCACATTTTCATCCCCTGTACTACTTTTCAGGCATTAAAATGACTGTCCTATCCTGAGAGACATACAGTCTGCAAAATTGGCACCAGCTCAAATTGTTGGATCGTTGAAATCCAAGCAGCAAAATTTAGCTGGAGAAACATCCGAGCAAGACTTTGTTCCCATTGCAGCACTGTTTGTCTATAGAATGGTTCTTTAATGCCAGGATCAGAATACACAAAATTTTTGTCATTCATGATGGTCACCATGTCAGATTAGCCAATCATAGTGCCCAAATCCTTGCCGTGTCTTGGCCGGGAGACTGGCAACACTACAAGTATGACCCCGACCAATCATTGCACGCTGCCTTTCACGATCTTGCGCGAGCTCATAGGTCATTGGGGAGGGGGGTCAAGAAATTGTCAACCATGGCTTCAGAAGTGCTACGTATGATGGTATGATGCTGGTGGTATTGTGTACTGAACCGGAAAAAAAAGAAAGAAAAAATGATCGTGGACTCTGTTGTGGCTAGTGCTACTGGGGAATGCTACCCTAGCATAGCTTAACCAGCTACTCACCGGGTTACTAAAGCGCCTCCGCTATTTCTCTCCAACATTTAGCCTCTTTTTTTGACTCTGTCATGGTCCTCCCTCAAGGAAGCATCAAAAAGGCAAGGGTATTGTTGCCTTGCCTAACGAACTTTTCCTTGGTTTCGTCGTTCCACCTGACAGCAGCAACAGCGGCATTGCTTTATCTTTGCTGTGTGCCATGTGCCAGAGAGCATTCTGTCATCTTATTGGTCAACGTCAAGGAACACGTCATAGGAGACGTCAGACTGGGCAGGAAAATACAAAAAATTCTGACATGCTAGACTTTTCATTGTATCACGCCAAAGAGTGTAATACACCCGCTGGTCCAAGGTGTCAGTGTCATCATGGTTTGCCACGCTCAGGCGTGAAAAGTACACGTGTGCAGTGCCAGCAGGGGGCGATGATTAAGAGGTGAAGGCAGGTTAGGGTTAGGGCAGGGATTTTGGAAAATGCTGTATGCTTCTTTTCCTCTTTGGGGAGTTGCTGGCATTGAGTTAATCATCGCCCCCTGCTGGCACTGTACCTTCATACACGCGTGTACTTTTCACGCCTGAGCGAGGCAAACCGTGACACTGACAGCTTGGACCGGCGGGTGTATTACACGCTTTGGCGTGATACTGGGCTGCGTGGGGCATCCCAGAAGTCACGTCACTTTCCTTTTGATTATGTGACACTACACGGGGTAAAGACACCCGTTCGTTGTTGTCCATGTTCATAATTGGGCCCGGCGCTGGAAATTTGTTGGCGACAACAAAATCGTGTCAAATCGGGGTAAATTGTGTAATCTGATCCCTGCATACCACCCAGGTGCAAGGAAAAGAATAGAAAAATAATTTTGTTTCATTGTTTTACATTTTGATAGAATAGGTCAATAGCAGAACATCTGCCTGCTGCGTGTGGGTTGTGCAGTTGTACGTTTCCTATGGGATGTCGGGTGTTGTCTGGTGTCATATATATGTTATTTGTGTTTGCCCTTATGTTAGTACCCACAGCATTCTCAGATGTGAGCCTGGTCAGAGCTTTTTGTGGCCAACTGTTGGCAGGCTAGGCCGGCCAGGGCTTTAGGTGGGGTTAGTGTCCCCATCCCTAGCTGTTGGGATTGCCGGAGGGCTATTGAGACAGTAGAGGGGAGCATCTGGAGTCATAAGAATGAGTTATTGAGGAGAATAGAGCGGTATCTCCCAGGGCCTCTCTCAAAAGACAGCAAATGAAGATGGATACCATAGAGACATAGCCAGGCATTAGAGTAAGAGTGTGTGTGTGTGTGTGTGTGTGTGTTTATGCTGTGTATGTGCCAACCAGAGATGGAAATGAAATGAAAACGAAATCTCTGCATGAATCCGTCAATTTGATGTACTATATATGCATATATACTGTATATGTGTGTGTGTCAGAAGAGAGGGAGAGAGTTGCATGCATATGAATAGGTTTGCATGACTATGAATAATAATAATAATGATAATAACGTGTGGAAATGTGGATGATGTACCTTCATTCGGCTTTTGAGTTGTGTATGCATGTGCATTTAAGCTCTCTGTTATTCCTGTGCTCTGTGTACTCTCAAGGACTCCGGTGAGGACGCATTCTGCTGTCGTCCAATACCCCCGTCTCCATCATCTATGTAGCATGGTAGGTTGAGCAGTCGGCCATTGTTTTTGCCCCAGAGTCATTTAGATGGAATTGATAAAAAGGCCATTAGCTGTTGCTTCTGCCCATTGCCATGACAACATGTAATCTGTGCAGAGATGCCCTGGTGCCTCAGGTATCCCCCCCACATCACTACCCACACCCTTAACCCTGTACTGGGAGTGAGCAAGCAGCATGGTTTTGTTGTGTGTGTGTGTGGGTGGGGGGGCAGATTTGGACTTGGACTTGATGTTTCAAGGAAGACTGTTGTGAGGGCTCTTCATCGTGGTGGGCCTCGAGGTCATCATCCAAGAAAAACTCCATTGCTCACACAGCGGCACATCAAAGCCAGACTGAAGTTTGCCCGTGAACATTTGAAACATGGGCATGAGTTTTGGAAGGCTGTCCTTTGGTCTGATGAGACTAAACTTGAGCTGTTTGGGCGCATGGGTGGTGCTTTTGTTTGGCAAAGGAAGGAAGAGGCCTTCAACCCTAAAAACACAGTTGCCACAGTTAAACATGGTGGTGGGAGCATAATGCTGTGGGGCTGTTTTGCTGATTCAAGGAACAGGGAACCTTGTTCGGGTGCATGGGATCATGAAGAAAGAAGATTATGTTGACATTTTGAAGGATAACGTAAAGAAATCTGCTGCCAGTCTAGCTTTAGGTCGCTGCTGGGTCTTCCAGCAAGACAATGACCCGAAGCATACATCCAAGTTGGTCCAAAACTTTTTGAAGGACACCAAAATCAAGGTCCTGGAGTGGCCCTCTCAGAGCCCAGATCTCAATCCTATTGAGAATCTGTGGCGGGAGCTCGAGGTTAATGTCCATGCTGGAAAACCACGCAATTTGGGTTAGCTGGAATAATTTGCATTGGAAGAATGGGCTAAGATCCCTCAAGAGACATGTGCCAACCTAGTTAGGAACTACCATAAGAGGTTGTTGTCAGTTGTGAGTCAGAAAGGTTACACTATTGACTATTTCTTGTTTCAATTAGCGCATCAGTAAAATATCTTAATCAAGCTTAGTGGAGATTTTGTCTTTGTTCTTTTGGAAGCAATTAAACTATAAACACTTTGGTTATGGTCATTTTCATGGAAAAGTTAAGGGTTTTGTTTAATTTCATAAAGGGGGCTAATAATTTTGACCTTAACTGTATATAATTTTTTTTCATAAATAGAATCAGGCTACAAGCTAGTCTCTTATTGACTCATCCATGACAGTTTTTTATGCATTTTTTTTTCAACACGGTTTCTAATTTAGCAATGCAGAGTGAGTCTCGTGGCTCTATTTTGGGTAAACTGGATTTTATTTAGTTCTTGTTTCGATGTGTTTGACCAGATTGCTGGGCAGTAGTCAAGATATGACAAGACTAGGGATTGTATGACTTGCTTAGTAGTTGTGTGTTAGAAAGTAGGCACTCCCTCTAATGATTGAAATACTTCTGCTCATTTTTGTTATAATATTATTAATGTGAGTAGCCCAAGAGAGTGTTTCATCTTTTGTAACCCCCGGCAATCTGGCCTCCTTAACTTGTTCAGTAGCAGCACCTTGCAAAGAAATACAGTCTGTGTTCCTTTCGCAAATAACGAGACATTTCGTTTTGGGTATATTCAATTTCAGCTTATTTTCAGTGACCCATTTAGAAATTTGCATTAACTTATCTTGAAGTAGACTGCTCAGGTCTGTGGCATTCTTTGTGGAAGTGTCATCTGCGTAAATTGCAGTGTGAGCATTTTTAAAAATATGTGGCATGTTGTTTACAAATATTGAGTATAGTAAAGGTCCAAGACAACTTCCTTGAGGAATGCCACATTGTAGTGTCTTAATACTTGACGAAGTTCCATGAAACATGACACGTTGTTGTCTGTTGAATAGATAGCTTTTCATCCAGTCAATAGCTGAGAGTTTGAAGCCATAAGTTGCTTGTGTTATAAGTAGTTCATGTTCGATGATATCAAAAGCTGCGCTAAAATCCAACAGCACTGTTCCAACTAAGAATTTACTGTAAATTTGTTTTAACCAATCATCTGTTAATTGTGTTCAGAGCTGTGCATGTTGAATAGCCAGTTTTATAATATAAGCATGTTGAAGGTCAGAATTGATGCCATTAATAGAGAAGTAATTTTGAATTTGCTTAACTACAATTGTTTCCATAAGTTTACTCAACACAGGTAAGAATCTGATTGGCCTACTGTTTGGTCCAGTGAATGATTATTTTCTTTATTTTACTTTCAGATGGGTAGATAATTTAATTCAAATTTGGTAACACTTTAGTATGGGGAACGTAGTCACCATTAATTAGGTGCTTATTAGCATGCAAATTAGCAACATATTGGCTCTTAATTGGTCATTATTACGTACTCATTAATGCCTTATTCTGCATGGCCTTATTATACAACCAGTAAGCCATTAACTATGAGTTTTCCCTCTATAACCTCAGAATTATTGCTTATTAGTAGTACCATCTCAATATGCTTTGCTTAGTATGGACTTTATAAGGTGGTAGTACCACAAGAAGAGCTATTCTCCCTTACTAACACTTAATGAATATGGTCTGTTCTTACATAACAAAACACAAAACTGCAAGTGTTAATAGTGTTAAATTACTGTAAATTAAGTTTTTGTTACTTAGAATATGTTCCCCATACTAAAGTGACATTTTGATCATTACTAATTCACTAGTAATTAAGTTTTTTTATGTTCCCCATACTAAAGTGTTACCTTAATTTTTTTATTTTATGATAGACCATGTGCAAATGCATTAAAGAGAAGAGATTCGTACTAGCGGAGTTGGCTAAACCCCCTCTCCTTCTGCAGACCCTGGGCAGGTAGATTTAAGGAATGACATCAAATACAAGATGCACAAAAATTCAGAATAAAAGGTACAACACACACACACACACACACACACACACACACACACACACACACACACACACACACACACACACACATATGCAATACAGCCCTCACTGCTGCCCTTCCACCACTTACAAATTTACAATAAATTTATAGAAATGTACAAATACTATACATTTACAGATATGGATAAATGCTAATGTTTTTATCCATATTGTCATAAAGGCAACTTATTCAACAACAATGACCTTAACCAGTATTTTGATATCTGTATTCTCACCATTTCTGTATTTTCACAAACCGTGTAAGATAACGTTCATGAATGTTTTGTTCTCATACTGCTGTCACCCCTTTGCACATAAGTCATTATGCCACAACCTTTTGTATCTATTTATACCATCATGTACTTGTTGCAGCAGAATGCTCGTGTCCCTGCTGGATCGGCTTTTTAAGTATCTGCCAACATCTGGACCTGCCAATCAGCGGATCTCTTGGGCAAAGGTAACATCTGTACATGCCAGTAGTCATCTGATTGGCTGAGTGAACATCTGTCTGTTGTAATGTGCCCTATGATTGACAGGTGGGATGCGGGTTAGTCGCATCTTGCATCTCAAAGCTTGCATTGGCTTTCAGCTTGGCTGCGGCAGTATCTTGAAGGTTGGACAGGCCTGTCACCACCACAGTGCTGCTGGTTTCGGTGGTAGACTGCCAGTGTACCCGAGAAAATCTTGGTAATGTTTGTAAATGTGCCATCAAACAAGAGAAAGCTCCTCATACTTTTAGATAAGCGGCGTTGCACCTGTCTAACACTAAATAACTGACCACAGTAACCCTTTAAATTACAGACCATCCATTATGCTTAAAATATCAAGCAAGTAATGAATATTAATTGCTGGGTGGAATTGCATAACCGTAGTCAAGACAGCGTGACATTAAATAGCGTTAAATAGTGAGGTAGAATCAGTAAACCTCCCTTCAACAGCGAAGGTTGTGCACAAAAAGCATTTCCTAATGATGATTTGACAACCATGAATCTAACATGTATATAAAATATGGTCTGTGGGTCTTGTGAGTGCGTACCATTGCCTCTTTTTTTCTGGATCCCCCCCCCCCCCTTTGTTCTCCTCAACTCAATTGTACCTGGCCAATTACCCCACTCTTCTGAGCCGTCCCGGTCGCTGCTCCACCTCCTCTGCCGATCCGGGGAGGGCTGCAGACCACCACATGCCTCCTCCGATACACGTGGAGTCACCAGCTGCTTCTTTTCATCTGACAGTGAGGAGTTTCGCCAGGGGGACGTAGCGCGTGGGAGGATCACGCTATTCCCCCCAGTTCCCCCTCCCTCCGAACAGGCACCCCGACCGACCAGAGGAGGGGCTAGTGCAGCGACCAGGACACATACCCACCCACAAACACGGCCAATTGTGTCTGTAGGGATGCCCAACCAAGCCGGAAATAACACAGGGATTCGAACCGCCGATCCCCGTGTTGGTAGGCAACACAGACCGCTACGCTACCCGGACGCTCTGTACCATTGCCACTTGAGACGGCTGATGCCATGGTGACATACCACAATCCTTTTTTGTAGCTGCCGGTACTTCAGTTTACAAGATGGCTGCCTCGGTCCCCCCCACCGCTGCTGCCACCGCTACGAGGAGTGATCGTCTATTCACCGGAAGATCTGACAGGAAGCAGAGATGGAGAGAAAGATGACGTCCTTCGAAGAGCTGTAGAGGAGCAACAGGTCAGAATGATTGTCGGGGTCAATTTTGTGAGTCGCCTCATGTCAGGTTGGTATGCAAAACTAATGATGCCTCTAGTTTATAAAAAAGGAAATATGATCAATCTGTTCTTTGTTTTTGATTGATTGATTGATTTATTTATCTAATGACTTAATTTTTGCTTTAGGGAGAAAGGAAATGAGTTGTATGTAATGAACAGACACACTCAGATGGAGGCAGCCATGAGTAAAATCACATCACATGCCAGCGGGTTGACAAATATTTGGTCATGCACACAAACGCATGTATGTAGTTTTTTGCACATCTTATATAGATTTTGCAGGTTTCTCTCTCTCTCCCCCCCCTCCCTCCTCCGTTTCCCTGTCACGCACCGGTGACTTTTGCAGCATCCTAAACTTGAAATTGAATCAGTGAAAGCAGCAAAAGCAAATTCAAATTGGCTCGCCGGCTTCTCGACACGTCTTTACCGGGCAGATGGCCTTTCCCCCTCAGGCTGAAAAAGCATTGCAACTTGCACGTTAACATAATGGATCTAGATAGTATGTCCGAGAGCTTTCACCGGGCATTCAAGACTAAACAGGTAGGGCCACCAAATTTATTTGTAAAAAAATAAAATGGGATTTGATGCTTAAGTGAAGTGACCCTAACATTCGTTGATTTGATAAATGACATATAAAACACTAAAGAGTGTTTTACATGAATAGTTGACACTTCATTCATCCCCCCTGCAACATCAATGCGTTGTCGTAAAGCAAAGTGGTGATTTTATCGTGCAAAAATTATGTTTTGCATGATTTGCATGAATCAGTGTTAGCATTTTCATCTTATTTTTTTATGCATGCGTGTATCCTCAATCTTTTGTCTCTCAGCTATGAGCTTTTTTATATAGAAGTTCAAAGTTAAAAGAAACAAACTCCAAAAAAAAAAAAAGATTCCCAGTGTCAGTTCTGATCATAACACCACCGTCATCTGGAAAGAAAAGGTAGATGGGGGTTTTAACTGAGCAAATGTTGTAATCAATCAATCAATCAATCAATCAATCAATCAATCAATCAATTAATCAGACTATTTGTATAGTACTTGTGTACAAACAAATTTAACACAAAGTGTGTCACACAATACAACAATACCCCCCCTCAAAAGATAATAGTGATAAAAAAACACTCAATAACAGCAGGAAGTGAGGAGATGGTATCATACATCTCATCGGTTTGCAATGAGGAAACACTAGAGGCATGATTTAAGACCAATATGAAATAGATACAAACTCAAAACAGCAAAATTGAAAAGTAAAGGAAGGATTAAGAGCGCGAGATGAAATAATGAAATACTAAAAGAGAGGAAATATCAATATTCTGCTGCGTTTCCTGCGCTGGTGAGTGTTGTTGCGGGTGGATGCTGATGGTGCTGTTAGACAGGTGCAGTTGCTGCATCAATGAGGTGCTCTGTTAAAACAGCACACGGTGAATATAATCCCCCCCCAATCTGCTGGGATATGCTGATAAGCCTTAAAAGCCCCGGAGCAACGACTCCATCCCACCGAAATAAACCTTTGTTTTTCTTTTTCAGCCTGCCAAATTGTGTTTTATGTGGTAATGTAGTGGGATTATTTTGGTTATGTGTGTAATAGAGACCTTTTTGATATGCAGATTCATGTAAAAAGCTTGTTTTGATCCTTACCTTAAAACTGCATCTGGCACAATTGATGCTCTCAGGATGCCTCTTCTGCAGAATATTCACTCTTTCAAAACACAGTCACGACTAAAATCAATGTAACAACAAATATCATTTAATACAAGTGATGTTTGGTTTATTGTGGTGAACGTCATATCGGATGACCAGCTACAAGCCAGGCAGATAGATGGATGGATGGGTGGATGGATAGATTGATTCTATATCATCCCTTTTGTACATGAAAACACAAGTTTAACGCCATACATATGTACACCGATACACACAGGGACACAGATGCAACTACATACTGTACTACACGCACACATAGATGACATATGTGGACCTGAAATTGGAAGTGCTGGGGAAGAAGAGGATGTGAGAACTGGAAATCTCTGTGAGGGTTTCAACCACGAGCCTCCTACAATGGATGTCTTGTTGACTCGGCCCGGTTCCCCCCTGCTGTCCAAAATAAATTACCAACAAACAAGTGTACACCGATCTCTGGTAGCTGCACCGGGTGTTACGCTTCTTCCACATCATTTCCACCCGATCGTTTCTGACCCACGTTCTGGTATTATTACCGTGAGCAATGGCATGGCTAACCCCCCCCCCCCGATCTAAGCAATCTGGCTCAGAAGATCAGAAACAGACTTCAAATGCACGATAAAGACATGGCTGACCCTCTGGTTCAAAATAGTTTGCAAATTAACCGGTTCAAACAATCTGAACACTATATCACCTCAGAATCAGCGTTGCAATATGATGCACGTCACGTGCACAGTAGTCACACTGCAAAGGCTGCAACGCAAGACGTTCTGGTGAACTTAAGCAACTCCTTTTTATTCTTTAACATTGCACTACATAGCAAAAAAAAACAACATTTCGCAACGTTGATTTTTTTTTTCCTTCTCCCCAGTTGTCCTTAAGCAGCGGTGACCCTGCTGACTTGAAATGGCCCCGAGAGGCAAGCGGGAGAGGTGGGGGTGATACCGGTCTTGGTCTGTTGCCTCGCGGTGGCTCAGTCATTTGACAGAGGTGTGGAGTGAGGCCTGTCAAATAAACCATGACTGCTGCCACCTGTCACACACACAAACACACACACACACACACACACAGCCTCAAAGTACAGGCTCAGCGAGCGGCGATAGCACTCTGTCGGTTCTGATTGATGGGCGTGTCGGAGGATTTCGCTGGTGTCAGAGTGTGCTGAGGCTCACATCAGCTGGGCAGTAACTGCAAAGTCACTTATCCAGCAATAAACAATGCAGCAAGACACATGTCTGTAGACTTTAAGAAACATAGAAAATAAAAACAAGACATAAGCATTAACCAGCCGATGATAAAGGTACGCCATCCCATATCTGACAGGTTAGAGCGGATTCCTTGGGAAACATCGCCAGCTGCTTCCAGTATGGGTCGTTGCACATATCAGGGTAACATCCATCATTACCCTGTTATGTGGAAATACGCTCGAAGCTATTCATGTGCGATAAAACGTGGCTATTAACATGAGAATGGGTAAGAATGTGAATAAATATTCCTGTGCAACATGTTTAAACTAGCCATAGACTGGATACGCGTAGATGTGCTGCACATCTTTGCATGGGCGTACCGTGTATGCGTGAAAATTAATGCAAACATTTTATTCCCAAAGTGAAAGCAACAGCTCTCTTCCAGTCATTTATCCAAAGTTTCATTGATTAGACCTGTTGAATTCAAAACCAAAACGACACAGTATGGGCACCCAGAAACTGGCCTTGGGCTTCACTGGCATAAAAGCATGCTATCTTCAACAATAGCTGAACATAATGATGTACATTCTGCTCTTTCTCCCTGAAAGCTGAGGACCATTTAAGGTCTATTTAAAGTCAATTTATGCTGTATGCGTCATGCACGGTGGTCCGATATCGAGAGTCCGTGCTCCTAAGAGAAAAAGAACCTTTATGACAGTTAAGAGGATATATATACACTACCGTTCAAAAGTTAGGTAGGGAAAGTGCTCAACAAATACGGAGCAAAATAATCCAGTGAGGCAAGTAAATTCTCATAAAGAATTTACTTGCCTCACTGGATTTATATATATATATATATACTATATATATATATACTATATATATATATATATATATATATATATATATATATATATATATATATATATATAATGTGTATATAGACAATAGACATGGCTGCAACCCTTCCACAAAAGGTTATAAAGGCAGTCAGCAGATGTCTTTTTTTTTCATTGCAGGAGACTGGGAACAGTCTGTCAACACATCATGACACCTGTCAAACAAAATGCATCAACATGTTGGACAAGTTTGTGAGGAATTAGAACTTGCGAGGTTGGTGACAGCTGTGATTAGATTAGCCTGATTCTTAATGATTTATAAACAGAAATCAAACTCAGAAAAAAACACATTTATCATGAGAAGATAATAAAACTGGCCCATAAATAGACTTTTTCCTCAGTATTAACAAGAAGAATGAAATAAGGGAGGCACCTGCTGAGATATAGATGCAGTTGCCATTGGCAACGGTGTCACGAGCCATCGAAGAAAATCATCATCACCTGAGACCTGAGACATTCTGTACGTGTTAGCTTAATGGTGCATCACATTTCTTGTGTCAGATACGGAACGTCAGTGTTGGCAAATGAGAGATAAGACGTTTGAAGCCGAGATGCTGATGAATTCATCAAGGCTGACGGTACTAATTTTCAGTGAGTCATATTTATGAACATGGACGCATAGTGTGATACATGCGCAGCGCTACTGTTGTGTGACTTTGGTGTAAACAGAACGATAAGGAATCATTGTTTTAAGTTTGTAATTGGAAGTACGTCTAGTATTGATGCACACATTCTTTTTTGGGGGGGGGATTCCCCCCCCCCTTTTCTCCCCAATTGTATCCAGCCAATTACCCCACTCTTCTGAGCCATCCCGGTCGCTGCTCCACCCGCTCTGCCGATCCGAGGAGGGCTGCAGACTACCACATGCCTCCTCCGATACATGTGGAGTCGCCAGCTGCTTCTTTTCACCTGACAGTGAGGAGTTTCACCAGGGGGACGTAGCGCATGGGAGGATCACGCTATTCCCCCCCAGTTTCCCCCTTCCCTGAACAGGCGCCCCGACCGACCAGAGGGGGCGCTAGTGCAGCGACCCGGACACATACCCACATTTGGCTTCTCACCCGCAGACATGGCCAATTGTGCCTGTAGGGACGCCCGACCAAGCCGGAGGTAACACGGCTTGGTCGGGCCTACCTACACGGGGAACTGCCGATCCCCGTGTAGGTAGGCAATAGAAAAGACCGCTATGCTACCCGGACGCCCATAATGTGATTCTAAAGCCTGCTGTGACTTAACTGAGATTTAGGGCTTGGCAAATGAATTTGACTTGAATATCATCAAAAAGGCTGGCCTCTCCAAAAAATTGGACGGACCAGACACAAATCATGACAAAGGAACTACGTACATGAGAAGTGATTCAATACAGTCGTAATTAACAATTATATCTAAAACTGAATGCTACATACAGTGTATATATATATGTATATATATATATAAAATCTTAATGTTCCGCTCCTCATTATGCATGTATTTACTTAGCCATTTCATCTGTTCTAAACATGTAAATACATGTAAAGTTAGCCGCTGTCAGTTAGACCCCCTTCTTACTCATTTAGTAAAAGCCTGTCTACCTTCTCTATCCCCTTTAATAACTGATATCATACGTTCCTCCCTTAACTCTGGTCTTGTTCCCTCATCTCTCAAAACAGCTGCAACAACTCCAATACTCAAGAAACCTGGTGCAGACCCCAACAAATTGAATAATTTTCGTCCAATCTCAAATTTACCATTTCTTTCTAAAACACTTTGAAGTACAGGCGCATCTCAGATGCACGCTCACTTGACTAACAACAACCTGTTTGAACAATTCCAGTCTGGTTTTTGCTCCATGCACATTACTGAGACAGCCTTGGTGAAAATAATTAATAATCTGTTGATGGCAGCTGACTCTGGGCTCTTGACCATACTTGTCCCCCTTGATGATCTGAGTGCAGACTCTGGTACCATCTCACATAGCATCCTCCTAGAAAGATTAACTTCCATTGGAACAACTGACTGGTTTAGATCATATCCCTGTGGCTGCACTCAGTTTTTCCAACTTAGAAATTTGAGATTGCAGTCCTTTCATATTACTACCAGTGTTCCCCAGGGCTCTGTATTGGGACCCCTCCTATTTATTATTTACCTACTCAGGAAATTTGGCATTCAATTTCGCTGCTCCGTGGATGACACCCAGCTTTATCTATCCACGAAGCCTACTTCCATTCTTTCGCCCACGTCCCTTTCTGACTGCTTACTAGAAATTATATCCTGGTTTTCATACCACTTCCTCAAACTTAATAGTGATAAAATTGAGGTCTTCCTAGTCGGCACTAAATCTACTTTGGCCAAACCTGATAGTTTTTCTCTGACTATTGACAATTCTATAGTTCCTCCATCGCCTCAGGTTAAGAGTCTGGGTGTCATCCTGGACAGCACATTATTTTTTGAAACTCACATCAACAATGTTACTTGGTGTGCATACTTCCACCTACACAATATTAATTGTCTTCGGCCGTCACTTACACCTAACCGCACCGCCATACTCACTCACACCCTGGTTACATCCCGTATTGACAACTTCAATTCTATCTTCTTTGGTCTTCCCCTCAAGTGTCTTCATAAACTTAAGTTGGTCTAGAGTTCAGCTGCCCGTATCATTACCAGAACTCCTTCCATAGATCATATCACTCCTGTTCTTCAGCAACTTCAGCAACAGCAATTGGCTCCCTGTTATATACCGTATTGACTTCAAGATACTGCACTTCACCTTTAAGGCCCTTAATAACTTAGCTTCTTCGTATCTTTCCGAACTCATTCATATCCACATGCCCTTCCGCACTCTCAGATCCTCATCTGCTCTCCAACTCACTACACCATTGGCCTGCTTGACTATCATGGGGTCTAAAGCCTTCAGCCATTCTGCCCCCCTGCCTATGGAACTCTCTCTCACAAGACATTCACAACACTGACTCTCTTTCAACCTTCAAATCCCATCTGAAAATGTACATTTTCAAACTGGCATATTCAGTCTGATCCATGCTTCATTGAGTTTTGTCCAGATGGGTTTTATACTTATCTGTTGAATTGACTTTTTATTGTCTACCCTGCTTTGTTTTGAATTTATTCTGTCTGATACAGTGCTGCTTGTTTTTTTTTTAAACTGTGTTCTGTAAGGTGTCCTTGAGTGCTCTGAAAGGCGCCCACACATAAAATGTATTATTATTATTATTATTTTTATTATTGTTATTTTTATTATTATTAAAGTATATTAAACATCATTTGTCTGGCAGTGGAGCATATACAGTATGAGTACAGGGTGTTCGTATGGATCTACAGTCCTGTGTTTCTAAAGGGCAGTCTGGTCGGTTCTTATCTGAGCCCATGGCTGATGGTAAATGAAGATGTGTAGCTCTCTAAAAATAGCTTTGGAATAAATTAGTGTGTGCATGTGTGTGGTCCTCTGTGTGCGAGTGTGTGTATGTGTGCACACGTGCGTGTGTAAGTATATGTAGATACAATCAAGTTTGTGTGCTGTGTGTTTTTTTATTAACGTATGCTTGTGTGTCAGAAAGTGTGATAGTTGTTTGTGCATAACTGTGTGTGTGTGTGTGTGTGTGTGTGTGTGTGTGTGTGTTTTGTGTGAAACAAAACGATAACGGTCACTCCCTGAGCCTTTGTCTGCAGAGATATGTGTCTGTGTGCAGGAGGGAGTAAGGCTCATGTTGTGGTTTTTTTTAGTTACCTTACATTATTTTAATTCTAATATAACAGAGGTATTAGATTAATCCCTTCTCACCTGATTTGCCCATTTACCCCCTCACAGTGCTTACAAAATGAACAATGCGACTCAGGCACGAGGAAACAAGTCAACACTTGAACAAAAGGAAAATAAAAGAATTCAGATGCACCTATTTGGGTTGGGATAGTATTGTATCTCCACCAACAAGGTACTTCAGTGAAAATCTTGAAAATAACTTTCAGGACGGGGCGACTTTGTGATCTGAGTGATGAGTGCTGTTGCCTCACAGCAGATTCCTGGTTTTTTATCAATTCCTGCAAGTTCCAGATTCTAACTTGCCCATTGACACAAATGGGAGCTTGAGTTATTGAACTTTAAATGACTGGAGACATGTGTGGTGTGTGTTTGCCCTCTTCTCAGTGCATCCTGGGATATCCTTCAGCCCTTGTGACAGAAAAAGGGGAAACCAGGTGAAGAGAATTAATGACTGGGTAGATAATTAAGATGGCATCCATCACGTCCCGTCCCAGCGACATCAAACACTTGAAAGAGCGTAGTAGTAGGGTGGATGCTGGTATTAGTGTAAATAGTGATGTAGTGTAGAGATGAGTTAAGGGTTCAGATAAATACGTACACATATTTGCTTCAGGTATGATACGAGTTGTGGTTTCAAGTTTACATTTTTGAATAGTGTGGATTACCAGGAAACTGATATCTAGCCCGTTTCATCAACCATTATTCTGCTTCCGGTGGGAAGACGGCAGGGTGAATTTACGTTTTCAGTGGCCTCACCCAGTACCGGTGTGGGAAGATGGCGGCGCGAATTCATGTTTGCGGTGGCCTCAGCCAGTACCGTCCATGGAGTGTCTTTGTCCACATCTGCGTCTAAGTTTTTCCTCATTTGATGGCTGGAAGAGCTTGGTCTGCTGCGTCCTGTGGGTCCAGGGGCCGCAGCCCTGGTCCAGGGACCGCGGCCCTGCCCAGAGCTGCACACGAAGAGGAAACGCCGAGGGCGGTCTGACAGGACACGGAAGCGGGGCAGGCTAAGCTAACTGCTAGCCCATGCAGACCGGCAGTTCCGACATCCTGGCTTGCGTTCGTTCTCCTGGACAGGGATTTTTGTTGTTGTTGTTTAGTTTGGATATATGTGTTCTTGTAGTTCTTGTAGTGTTTGGATATGTTTTGGTCTTTGTGTTACGCTGGTGTGGGCTGGGGGGGAACCGATGTTTCGTTTCATTCCGTGTGTGCAAGTGCACCTGATTCCTGACTCCATGTGTTCCTTCTCTCCCTTTGAATCCTGTTTTACTGACACGGAGTAGAGGACTGGGTGTGTTAATTGCCCACACACTGACTCGTTGGATTTTGGGAGTAGAATAATGAGTATTATTATCATAATTATACAATTTGCAGGATGTGCTCACAAACACACACTCGCACTCGCCAAACTGGGAGAGAGAGACATGCAGGCCGACTTGTGAGGCCATAGGCCTACGAGAGGACCTGCAGACAAAACAGATGGACAGACAGTCACACCCACACCGATTAACACACACACACACACACACACACACACACACGCACACACCATCAGGCACACATGCACGCACGCGCATGCCTGCATGCCTCCGCCACCAAAAGCCAGGGGATGCTTTTAGAGCAGCGTGTGTTGCGTGCCGACATTTGTCAGAGTGGGGCGTCCTCTTCCCCGGGGTGTTTCTCCAGGGTGCGACTGAAAGACCAACACATTCCAACAGTTATCATAGATCTCCCATGCCCGTCGTGAAGGAGAGCCCATATGCCCGCCATCTCCCGGGAAATCTCACCAGAGGGTGTTGAAAAGCAGAGGGTTGGTGGGGGGGGGGGCACATGGCATCATGGGATCTGCCTGTGTGTGAGCTCAGGGAGCATTTGTGCGCACGTGAAAGGGCGTATGCAGGCATTTGCAGAGTGTATATGCATGCACGCCTTTGTGCATGACGTCTAATTTGTGCACGTGTATGGGATCGTACAGTACGTGCATGCACTTGTGTGTATATGTGTGTGTGTGTGTGCACACTATGTCCAGCATTTCTGTCAGTGCTTCTGTGTGATTGTATGTGATGGTACATGCATCATGCTACATGCGTCATGCTACATGCGTCATGCATGCACGCTCATCAGAAAAGACGTGTGGATGGATGTCCCATCTGATCCAAGAACCTCCCCATACCAAAGCATGGCTCTGCGTGTGTGTGTGTGTGTGTGTTTGTGTGTGTGTGTGTGTGTGTGTGTATGTGCGCAGTATCTCTTAAATTAGACTGGGATTGGGATTAGGATAGTCCTTCCAGATGGTATCTTGGTCTCCACCTCGCCCCCCCCCCCCCCGCGCTCCTGTTCCCTTTGGGGAGGAGAAATTGAGCTTGTGACTTCACCTTGGTGAGAGGACACACACCCACACATACCACGATTTGCAACATAATGATTTTTTTTTCTTTTCTCGGGCGGTATGAGTGGACGATGATAAAATAACAAAATGAATGGGTGAGATTAATTAAAATATGATCCATTAGATGAACATAAATAACAAGACATACTATAAAAAATGAATAAAAACGTAACATTTTCATCCCAAATCTTTGCAGAGTTCTGCATTACTTTGTGGGATAAAAATATTGAGAAGCCATCAGCATGTGTAACATACTCTTGTAACACAACTGATCAGGAATCAGGAACACGTATTTGTCATTTCATGTCATGCACTCGCGTACATGAAATGAATTATCGGTTCCCCCAGTCCACAGCAGTGCAACACAAAGACAAAAACACATATCCAAACTACAAGAGCACATATATCCATCCATCTATCCATTATCCGAACCGCTTATCCTGCTCTCAGGGTTGCGGGGATGCTGGAGCCTATCCCAGCAGTCATTAGGCGACAGGCGGGGAGACACCCTGGACAGGCCGCCAGGCCATCACACAGGGCCGACACACACACATTCATAACTAGGGGCAATTTTAGTACGGCCGATTCACCTGACCTACATGTCTTTGTACTGTGGCAGGAAACAAGAGCACCAGGAGGAAACCCACGCAGACACGGGGAGAACATGCAAACTCCACACAGAGGACGACCTGAGATGACTCCCCCAAGATTGGACTATCCCGGGGCTTGAATCCAGAACCTTCTTGCTGCGAGGTGACCGTGCTAACCACTGTGCCACCGTGCCATCTATATCTAACATACCCCCCCCCCCCCCAAAAATTCACTGTCCAAGAGGGCAAACGCCAGGTTGGCTGCCGGAACTGCTGGTCTACATGGGCTAGCAGTTAGCTTAGCCTGCCCCGCTTCCACTTCCTGTCAGACTGCCCTCGGTGTTTCCTCCTTGGGTGCAGCTCCAGGCAGGGCCGTGGTCCCTGGGTCCACCGGACACAGCAGACCAGGCTCCCCCGGCTGATCCAACGCCAGCTCTCCCAGCCAGACACCTTCAACACACGTCCCCACACTCCACACAACGACACCAAAAACATAGTCAACTCCGCCATTTCACCCTCGGTGTTATTGGAACTGCTGGTCTGCATGGGCTAGCGGTTAGCGTGGTCTGCCCCGCTTCCACGTCCTGTGTGACCGCCATCAGTGTTTACTATACGGGCAACAGCTGTCAGGGCCGTGGTCCCTGGGCCCACAGGATCCAGCAGACCAAGCTTTCCCAGCCATCAAACGAAGACACAAACTTAGATGTGGACAGAGACACTGCATGGACGGTACTGGGTGAGGCCGCTGCAAACGCAAGTTTGCGCCGCCATCTTCCCACAGCTATACTGGGTGAGGCCGCTGCAAATGTGAATTCGCGCCGCCATCTTCCCACACCGGAAGTGGAAGATGACAAATATCGAGTTCACGGCGCAAACGGAGGTTGCAGCAGCGGGAACCAAACCTGAAACCTCCAGTTGGGTTGGCTGTATTAACCGCTGTGCCTTCTATATGCAAGATATATATTTATAGCTTTGAGGGGAAACTCTTCTCCTGTGACGTCTAAATCTCGCCGTTTATTTCCGTCTCACATTTTATAGCCTGTGTATGCGTTTTGTCTCCGGTTTAAATACGCTCCTCATAATGTGCGTTACCTGTATTGACCCGGGTGCGCTATTAAAGACACATTTCCTCCGCCGTTTCACTGGGCCGACAGCACGCGGGGCAAAGCTGTTGTGCGGTAATGACAGTTTACTTTATGATGGCCATAGTTTACTGTGAGTACCGAGCAGACCTCATCATAACACCACACGTATCAGCTACCCGAGCTACCCAGGGCTGCAGGAAATAGATTGTAGTCATATTTTTTTATTGTGTGTGTGTGTGTGTGTGTGTGTGTGTGTGTGTGTGTGTGTGTGTGTGTGTGTGTGGTAAACTTATTCCTAAGTTTACCACATGTTTATGTGTGTGTTATGCTCCTCCTGACCAGTAATGACAGATGAAAGAGTGTGGGGCGTCCAGGTAGCATGGCGGCCTATTCCGTTGCCTACCAACCTACCAACACGGGGATCGTCGGTTCGAATCCCCGTGTTACCCCCGGCTTGGTCGGGCGTCCTTACAGACACAATTGGCCGTGTCTGCACGTGGGAAGCCGGATGTGGGTATGTGTCCTGGTCGCTGCACTAGCGCCTCCTCTGGTCGGTCGGGGCGCCTGTTCGGGGGGAAGGGGAACCGAGGGGAGTAGCGTGATCCTCCCACGCGCTACGTCCCCCTGGTGAAACTGCTCACTGTCAGGTGAAAAGAAGCGGCTGGCGACTCCACATGTATCAGAGGAGTCTGCAGCCCTCCCCGGATCGGCAGAGGGGGTGGAGCAGCGACTGGGACGGCTCGGAAAAGTGGGGTAATTGGCCGGGTACAATTGGGGAGAAAAAGGGAGGGGCGGGATGAGAGCTGTTGTTCTCATCTCCCATAATCATAAACATGTTTTCAGTTCTTCTGTTTTTTTTTCTTCTTCTTTGCATCAGTGAAAGAGGCCCACGAGCGTTGTTTTGGGGAAAATAAAAAGCAAAAGACACAGTTTCTCTTTGATGGCGGTGGTGTGTAAATTGAGGATCAGTCAAGTATGACATTGTGATTATCATGCATGTTTGCTTCATTTGTGCGATAGAAAAACCAAGTACACGGATAATCAGCGCGGGGGGAAGAACACTGGTATGAACCGAGCTGAAAATGAACGGTAGCGATCCCTTTTCTGCCTGACGACATCCGTATAATCCACAACCTCTCAGTCATCATAATCATGATACTGCACGTGACAAAACGTTAGGATACTGCACGCTACAAAGTATCATGATACTGCATGCTACAAAGTATCATGATACTGCACGCAACAAAGTTTTATGATACCGCACGCTACAAAGTATCATGATACCGCACGCTACAAAGTATCATGATACCGCACGCTACAAAGTATCATGATACCGCACGCTACAAAGTATCATGATACTGCACGCAACAAAGTGTTAGGATACTGCACGCTACAAAGTATCATGATACTGCATGCTACAAAGTATCATGATACCGCATGCTACAAAGTTTTATGATACCCCACGCTACAAAGTATCATGATACTGCACGCTACAAAGTATCATGATACTGCACGCTACAAAGTATCATGATACTGCACGCTACAAAATATCATGATACTGCACGCTACAAAATATCATGATGCTACACACTACAAAGTATCATGATACCGCACGCTACAAAGTTTTATGATACCCCACGCTACAAATTATCACGATACTGTATGCTACAAAGTATTATGATACTGCACGCTACAAAGTATCATGATGCTACACACTACAAAGTATCATGATACTGCACGCTACAAAGTATTATGATACTGCACGCTACAAAGTATCGTGATACTGCACGCTACAAAGTGTTATGTTACTGCATGCTACAAAGTATTATGATACTGTATGCTACAAAGTTTTATGATACCCCACGCTACAAATTATCACGATACTGTATGCTACAAAGTATCATGATACTGCACGCTACAAAATATCATGATGCTACACACTACAAAGTATCATGATACTGCACGCTACAAAGTATTATGATACTGCACGCTACAAAGTATCGTGATACTGCACGCTACAAGGTGTTATGTTACTGCATGCTACAAAGTATTATGATACTGTATGCTACAAAGTTTTATGATACCCCACGCTACAAATTATCACGATACTGTATGCTACAAAGTATCATGATACTGCACGCTACAAAATATCATGATGCTACACACTACAAAGTATCATGATACTGCACGCTACAAAGTATTATGATACTGCACGCTACAAAGTATCGTGATACTGCACGCTACAAAGTGTTATGTTACTGCATGCTACAAAGTATTATGATACTGTATGCTACAAAGTTTTATGATACCCCACGCTACAAATTATCACGATACTGTATGCTACAAAGTATCATGATACTGCACGCTACAAAATATCATGATGCTACACACTACAAAGTATCATGATACTGCACGCTACAAAGTATTATGATACTGCACGCTACAAAGTATCGTGATACTGCACGCTACAAAGTGTTATGTTACTGCATGCTACAAAGTATCATGATACTGTATGCTACAAAGTATCATGATACTGCACGCTACAAAGTGTTATGTTACTGCATGCTACAAAGTATTATGATACTGTATGCTACAAAGTATCATGATACTGTATGCTACAAAGTATCATGATACTGCACGCTACAAAGTGTTATGAACCGTTGATTTAATTCTCAGTTTAATCGTGTCCAAAACGTACTGCAAGGCTCTTCCCAGACTACTCTGTATGATATCACAGGACCACATCATAATGATGTGTGTGTGTGTGTGTGTGTGTGTGTGTGTGTGTGTGTGTGCCTGTATCTGTGTGAGCACATCTGATATTGTGTGTGTGTGTGTGTCTCTCTCTCTCTCTCTCTCTATGCATGCCTATATTTGTGTGAGCAAATCTGATTGTGTGTGTGTTCGTGTGTATGTGTTTGTGTGTTTATCTGTGCCTATATCTGTGTGAGCACATCTGATTGTGTGTGTGTTTGAGTGTGTGTGTATGTCTCTCTGCCTATATTTGTGTGAGCATATCTGATTGTGTGTGTTTGTGTGTGTGTGTGTTTCTCCTCTCTGCCTATATCTGTGTGAGCACATCTGATTGTGTGTGTGTGTGTGTGTGTGTGTGTGTGTGTGTGTGTGTGTGTGTGTGTGTGTGTGTGTGTGTGTATGTCTCTGGGCCTGTATCTGTGAGCACATCTGATTGTGTGTGTGCGCACGCGCACGCGCACGTGTGTGTCTGTGTGTGTATGCCTGTGTGTGTCTCTGTGCCTATATCTGTGTGAGCACAATAGATGACTGGTTAACGTTGTCGCCCGTGGTGCGGGAGACCCGGGTTCGCGTCCCGGCGGTGGCGGTTCCCGGCTGCCCCCGGAATTCGCTGCATTGGTGTCAGAAGTGGGACGGACGTGTGTGTGTGCTGTATAAGATAAAATATATTTAGATGTGTGGTGGGGTTTCCTATTTAAATGTGAGACGCTGTATTTCGTGGTTACTGTCCCGTGGTACAGTGTCATCGTGACAGTCTTCACACTGAGGGCTTTGGTCGTGCGGGACAAAGAAAACCACCCAGCATCCCATTTCTCCATCTCTCCTGGGTGGTGGGCTGTGGCTATTTTGGAATTTGCATTGGAAATTTCCCCTATTTCTCCTGCAAATGACATCCGCCCCCCCCCGCCCCTCCGGCTATGGTCTACGTTCAGTCTCTGGATTGACGTTTCAGAAAGGAGAGGATGGAGAGGCAGGGCTCGCGCTCTCTTCTGAGTCCAACCCCCAACGTGCAGACCAGGGTGCACATACGAAAGCGGACTTTTTGCATGCGTAGTTTTAAAGGTTGTTTTCTGACGAGGTTTTATGGTCACGTTTTTTCTTAGAACATGTTGATGGAGGGCTAAACTTCATCCATAAGCATGCTGTAAATGTTTTCCTGTGAGATAGAGTTTAAGTGTACTAATTTCCTCTCATAAGACCATATATATGTGTATATATATATATATATTCATTAACTTATCTTGTTTGTTTTCATCTTTAAAAAGTGAAGGTGTGGGGGGCGTCCGGGTGGCGTGGCGGTCTATTCCGTTGCCTACCAACATGGGCATCGCTGGTTCGAATCCCTGTGTTACCTCCGGCTTGGTCGGGCGTCCCTACAGACACAATTGGCCGTGTCTGCGGGTGGGAAGCCAGATGTGGGTATGTATCCTGGTGGCTGCACTAGCGCCCCCTCTGGTCGGTCGGAGTGCCTTTTCGGGGGGAGGGGGAACTGGGGGGGAATGGCGTGATCCTCCCACGCGCTACTTTCCCCTGGCGAAACTCCTCACTGTCAGGTGAAAAGAAGTGGCTGGCGACTCCACATGTATGGGAGGAGGCATGTGGTAGTCTGCAGCCCTCCCCGGATCGGCAGAGGGGCTGGAGCAGCGACCGGGATGGCTCGGAAGCGTGGGGCAATTGGCCGGATACAAGGGGGGAGAGAAAGAAAAGTGGAGGTTTGATTTCTGCATATACGACAGAAGGAAAACAGTAGCAAAGCCTCATGAGACTAATGACCTCACAAGTGAGACGTGTTGCTGTGTATAGCTGATTGTGTGTTAACTGTACTGGAGTTTACAGTAGGGATTTGTACTGTAATGGGCTATGGCAGCATATGGTGGTGAACCCACAATGGCGCACACCACACAACTGTGTGTGTGTGTGTGTGTGTGTGTGTGTGTGTGTGTGTGTGTGTGTGTGTGTGTGTGTGTGTGTGTGTGTGTGTATTAGGGTGTAACCCCCTAGTACATGCCTAACCAGCAGCTCAATTTGAGCCGAGGGAGCCCCCATAGGCAATCAGGGAACTATAAAAGGAATCTATGCCTCCCTCACTCGGACCTGTGCCTAAACCCAAACCAATACTGCCATGGTGGCCATTTTACAAAAACACACATTTTCACAATAGCTGTACAGCCAAAGCTTGCACACACACACACACACACACACACACACACACACACACACACACACACACACACACACACACACACACACACACACACACACACACACACACACACACACACACACACTTTAGACAGGCATTCGAACCCATGCATATTATAAAGTGCCTGCAATTAGTTAACACAGCAGTACAGTCACATGCAAAGAAACCCACACGTGACACTTCAAGTCCTACCTAACCCCCCCCCACACACACACACACGCCTACACATAGAAACACACAGCAACACCTACAAACCACATTACACAAGCAAACACACACACACACACACACATAAAGCCGTACATTTTCAGTGATGGGCAAGAGTCCAACAATGAGACAGCCAGCAAATTGCCAGTGATTACACCGGTTTCTAAAATTCAGTAGAGGAGGAAGAGAGAGAGAGAGAGAGAGAGAGAGAGAGAGAGAGAGAGAGAGAGAGAGAGAGAGAGAGAGAGAGAGAGAGAGAGAGAGAGAGAGAGAGAGAGAGAGAGAGATGGAGAGAGATGGAGAGGGGAGGAAATCGATACATTCTGAGCAGAGCTTTGAAGAAACTGACTTTCCAATCCATTTCTCGCCTTTCTTCTACGGTTTGTGTTTTCATTGGACAGGCGGCTGCGCCGGTGAAATCAAAAGGTATTTCTCGGCGGATAAACGTGTCAAGATATCTTCTCATCTTTGCCTTTGCCGGAGAATATTGCAGAAAGACGGCGATGAAGGAAGCTTGATCAACAATCTTTTTTTGAGACCCCCGTTTGTTTCCTCTCAAATGAAGGGGAACCTGAACTGAACCCCAAACTGTGATAGATTGTGAAAAAAAAACTTTTGTTTTTGCGGCACAGCTCGCGCCTCATGTGACCCCCATCTCTGTGTAACCTGTACTCTGAAACGGGGTCACGTAAGGGGGATTTCTTTTTCTTTTTTCTTTACCCGTTTTCAAACAGCCATAGCATCTCCGAATGTATACTCATAAACCCAGAGGTCTCTGCAGTCCCGCCACTGGGGTGAAATGTTTGACAGGGGCGAAACAAATGTTCAAATCCAATATATCTGCTGTTAATTTTGAGTTGAAAGATTGAGCCGTCTGCTCCGCTTCTTTGCTGTATATTACGGTAATGTAAGCGACGCAGACGCAGCAATGAGCATGTTCATATGCACACTAATAAACCGATCATTATCGGATTTATGGCGTTACCAAATTATTCAAGTGGTCATGTAAACAGCATAATACGATATACTTTATCGGATAAAGGCCGGCTATCGGATTATGAAAAATCCGATAAACACACCTAGCTTTTTGGCCAATATTCCGTTTTATTCGGCGCATGTATACCGTTAATCTGGTTTATTTCGTTCTTTTACATTTGCGCATGTGTAAAAATGTAAAAAAACCCAAAACAAAACCGGGTGTTGTCAAAACGCGAGCGGATGCAGTTAATCAAACACGACGTCCTTCGTCAGATCGCACAGTTTCACAATTGCTATCCGAGAGATTCTGAAATTCTCTCTCCACTCCTGATCTGAGAATTCCCTGAGCACCACTCTCTCCTACCGGTCCTTACTCCTAACACGCCGCCAGCGAGCAGGAGTTTTAGGTAGGAGTGGAGGAAGACCGATGCTTAGACCGATGGCAGATGCTTGCCGTATAAATGCTTCTCGTCGTTTTCTGCTCATATGCAGAAGAAGGAGAGCAGTGTTTTGCAACAAATTCCACAGAAGGACAGCCCCGACCGGCGGAGACGCCATGGTAAACGACGCCATGTTGACAGGAAAGTTTTGAAAACAGTTTTACGTCATGTACTTGGAAAGAAATCCAACTATGGACTGGATTATGTAAACCCGATTTCTTCGATTATCGCATGTAAACACGTCAAATTGGATTATTACCATGACCTGATTATTCCCAGTTATCGGTTTATTGTGGTCATGGAACATGCTCGGTGCGGTCTCAACGTCGCTGTGCGTTACCGTAATGTATAGCAAAGAAGTGCAGCATGTAAAGCGCGGGCCATCGAGTATACTTTCAAAGACGCGATGGCTGATGAAACAGGTAAAATTGTATCGTAAGCTTATGTGACCCCCCAACCCCCACTTCAGCGCAACAGAAGGTATCGAAGAGACGGGGTCACATACGGCGCACCGCTCCGCAAGCTCCTTGCGTTTGCATTTCAATTCGCGCCTTGGCAGAATGTGTGGAGCATTGTGGACGCATGGAGAACCCCCCCCCCATTACCCATCTCTCTCTCTCTCTCGCTCTCTCTCTCTCTCTGCCTTTCTTCTATTAGTCCCTCACTCTATCAGTGTCAAATGAAAGCGTTTCGTTCCAAGCACCAAGAGCTTGCGACAAATATGGGACGTGTTGCCGGTTGTGGATGAACGCGACACTTCCTACGTTGTAACTTCCTGGATGGAAGAAACGTGCATCACATCCATAATGTCACAACGTGAAGGCGGATGTGGCAATCACAGTCGAGCTACGCTGCTTTGATGACAAGTTGGCATTTTTTGCTGCAGCAGCAAGACTGACGATAAAAAAAAAAGAAACGCCATCAATTCCCATTTTCTGCTACGTCTTTATTTTGTTTCTTGCCGTCTCGCCTAGTCGGCATATTTCATTTTTCCATTGCTTTCTGTTTCTGTCTTTGTCCTTGTCATTCTCGAGCTTTATCTGTCCGTTTTTAATCTCTCTCTCTCGCTCTCTCTCTCTCTCTCTCTCTCTCTCTCTCTCTCTCTCTCTCTCTCTCTCTCTCTCTCTCTCTCTCTCCTCTCTCAGCTGGTCACGCTCTTCCTCTCAGTAATGTTTCCTTTTTGTTCCTCTATCTCGCTCTACCACTGTGTTTCTCTCTTTGTCTTCCTCTCCTTTCCCCCCCATTTCTCTGCGTTCCCCTCCTTGTGTTTCGCTCTCCCTTTTCTCTCTTTGACACACTTTCTCTTACTCGCCCTCTCGTTTTCTTTTTCCTCTCTCCGTCTTCCTCTGTGTCTTCCTCTGTTTTGTCTTCTCTGCTGAATGGTTTTCTGTGTGGCTTGTTTGTAGAGGATGGAGGCTCTGGCATTATCAGATTTGTGTGTGTGTGTGTGTGTGTGTGTGTGTGTGTGTGTGTGTGTGTGTGTGTGTGTGTGTGTGTGTGAGTGTGAGTGTATGTGCGCGTGTGAGTGTATGTGTGTGTGTTTGTATTAGAGAATGTGCACGTGCTTCTGTGTATTTTGTATGTAGACGTGCTTGTGTGTGTCCGTGTGTATGTGAGAGAGTGCATGTCTGCCTGTCTTTGGGGGGGGGGGTTCTGTCTGTAGACATGTGCTTATGTTGCGTCTGCAGACCTGTGTGTGTGTGTGTGTGTGCGCGCGCGCGCGCGTGCGTACGTGTGTGTGAGGGGGAGGGTTCCCCTGGACACTGCACCCTAAGCCTGGGTGAGGTTTTGCTGTCTTCTGTAACTAGGTATTGATCTAATAGATGCACGCGAGTGCGTCTACACACACACACACACACACACACACACACACACACACACACACACACACACACACACACACACACACACACACACACACACGCATAGCCATGCTTTGGTATGGAAGATTCTTGGATCAGATGGGACATCGATCCACACGTCTTTTCTGATGAGCGTGGGTTTGATTTTCTGTGAATGCACCGTGTGTGTGTGTGTGTGTGTGTGCGTGTGTGCGTGCGTGCGCGTGCGTGCGTCAGTGAGTGAGTCTATTATGATGCGTGCTTGGGTTAAAGGGACAGGGAGGGATGGCTGTCGGCTCCCGGGAGTCCCAGGCGCGTTTTGGCGTGTGCATGTATGTGCACCGTTTACTGCATCCTAGTTGGCGTGATGTGGGAGCTACGGCTAAACATGCAATGTGAGATGTTTTGAAAATGGCCAGCTTCCTCAAGCACAGCAGACCTCGCTGCAAAAAAAATGTCAGTTCCACTGCTGAAATCTGACTTAAAAAAAAAATAAAACCCTCATCTATTCGCACCTAACATATTATAAAATAAATGGTAAACAAACCAGTCTTCACTTGACTGATATGAACTGATGCCATCATCAACTGGTGAACACTGTCTGGTCACCATAAATAGTATTTCTGCAATACAAATGTTTGTTTGGTTTTTTTTTTTATAATCAAGCACCGTGTCTACAGAGCCTTAACCACCAAACATCTGCATCTCTTCTCTATGGCCGACTGCAATTTGAGCCAAAAGTTTGGCTTTGAGAGGTGCATGTGGGTATGGCCTATTATTACACTATGACTTGTTTAAACTTAAAGGTAGAACGAGTAGGGTTTTCCTAAAAGTAAACGTATTGTAACGTGCATGGTTAAGCAGACACGTTGGTCCTTGACTAACGGGTCAGACCCTTTAGTCGACTGGTTAACGTTGTCGCTTGCGGAGCGGGAGACACGGGTTCGCGTCCCGGCTGTGGCGGTTCTCGGGCTGCCCCCTGAATTCTCTACAGTGTAGACTCATACAAAAATAATCCATCTCAATCGTCACTTATGACCCACTAGACGTCTGTGGTGGTGTCTGTATCTGCAGAGACCCTGTCCTTTGTCTGTATTGCTGCGTACGGGACTTTTCTGGGCGTTAACCTTTGGGCAGCAGGAAAAACGTAGCGAGCAGGTGCCAGATCGAGATCGTGAGCACGCGTCCAAGAGGAAGCTACGACAATGGCGGACACAGCGCCGTAAAGGCGCACAAATAGCGTGGTGCAACACCGAGCGGACAAAGCTCGTTCCAAAACGAGAGTGAATCTGGGGTTGGCTTTCACCCGCTGGCGAGCACTGAAGAAGAGGATGGGGAAATTGGGAATGAAGAGCGACGCGGAGTTGCCCTTTACGCTGGGATGTGTTCTGGAAACTGCGCTCAGGGGGGCAATGGCGGACTGGCCATCTGGAGCACCGGGAGTTTTCCTGGTGAGCCGCTTGACAATTGGGGTAGATGCAACGCAAAATTTATAATAACCCCAGCCCCCACAACCAAGTGTTGTGTGTTTGACTGGCCCAGGCGAGTGGGCTGCTGACCCACTGCGGTTGGGTATTAAACCTGTCAGCCTCGCTCTCCCAGCCAATTACTTTTGGTCCGGTCCATTCTAATGTTTCCCTGGCCCCGCCCCTTTCCAGTCTCTGTTAAGTGGCGACATTTGGAGTGGAGTGGAGTTAAGCAAGCTAAAGAAACTCACGGACCCTTGTACAGCCGACGTCGTCAAACAGCGCGCGCATTTAGGCAACGGAAGTGGCGTGGCGAAGTGGCGAAGAAGAGAACCACGCCTGGAGAGAAGGCACAAGGTGAGACTTTTCCTGGGGCAGAGGGCGCATACAGGATTGGGATCCATAATCCAATTCTGGATACAGTTATAATTAGCATCCATCGGCGATTTCTGAGTAATGGTACTTTGTATGCCGACACGGCTCTTCTGGACCCTGAAAACTTTAGTCAGCTAACATCCAGTACCAGTGGCCTTCCACAGACAGCCCTTCAAGAACTAAGCAAATGTTTGATCAAATTTGGTAGCAGAGCAATGGGGGCCAATTTACATAGTGAGCTCATGAGTCCAGCAGAACAGTGGACTACGGTAAAACAATCGGGATTTGAAGAATACACAACCAGGACTATGGAGGATCATGGACTTGAAGGAGATAAAGACGAGGTGGGGATGGTGAACAAGAGCTGCTCATCTTGCAAGGACTGTCCAGTGTGTTGCTACCGTATTCCTAGTCAGTACAACCTATTGACCGACACATACCACATCCTGGGCCTTGCTAACAAGTTCCTACCTACCCTGTCAGTAAACCGGGTAGTTTGCGAGCGGTGCTTCTCTACTTTGAAATTCATCAAGAGTAGGCTCAGGAGCACTATCTCAACAGCGCCCGGAGGTTTTTATGCTCATGGCTGCTGAGCGAGACGTTTTAATGGCCCTGGACAGTGATGTGGTTACAGATGGCGTTGCTGAGAGAAGTGAGCTGCTGCAGAAATTTAAGGAGGTAGGAAATATGTTTATTCTACTCTCTGACTTGCCTACTCACCAGTCTTTTCACCAACACATTTCTTCCTGTATTATTTCTTTCACTGGTCAGATGGTGGGCGCCACGGTGGCGCAGTGGTTAGCGCGGTTGCCTCACAGCAAGAAGGTCCTGGGTTCGAGCCCTTGGGTAGTCCAACCTTTGGGGTCGTCCTCTGTGTGGAGTTTGCAAGGTTTCCCCGTGTCTGCGCGCGTTTCCTCCGGGTGCTTCGGTTTCCTCCCACAGTCCAAAGACATGTAGGTCAGGTGAATCGGCCGTACTAAATTGTCCCTAGGTGTGTATGTGTGTCTCGGCCCTGTGATGGCCTGGCGGCCTGTCCAGGGTGTCTGCCTGCCTGCCTGCCTGCCGTCCAGTGACTGCTGGGATAGACTCCAGCATCCCCGCGACCCTGGGAGCAGGATAAGCGGTTTGGATAATGGATGGATGGAGGGTCAGATGGTTCCAGGGAGTCTTGCTGCCAGTGCCATTGTGCCAAAATGTGCCCCTTCTAGCCAGCCTCCTGCTAAGAGCAACACGTTCCCCTTGTTCTGTTTTACATCTATTTTACTAAAGTTATTGTTATAAATATTGTTCAGTAGTCTTGTTTACATACAGTGTGGCTTGGTTTGTGTGGGTGCTGGTGTATCATGTGAGGGGGGGGGGGTCAAAAAGTCCAAAGTCCAGTGCCATTTTTTTCCATTCCTAGTCTGCCCCTGTCAGGGGGCGTGTCCATCTGGTGTGGTTGAGCCGGGGAGGGGGAGGGGCAACTTTGAATGTTGTGTTTTCAAACCGTAATCTGCTCTACCTTTTAAGTACTAAATGTCTTCTTTCTTTCTTCCCTCTTCCCTTCTGTTCATACCCCTGGTGCGGCCATATTTCTTAGCCATCATAAACGATCCTCAACTGCTAATTATGCGCTGACAAGAGCGAGCCGTAAATCAGTAGCCAGCTAATGAATTCCCAGAGATTCTGCATGTGTGTGGAAACAACGAGCAAGAGACAGAGTCTCAGTCTCTCTCTCTCTCTCTCTCTCTCTCTCTCTCTCTCTCTCTCTCTCTCTCTCTCTCTCTCTTCCACTACACTGTTACCCCCCCCCCCACACACACACACATATGGACAATAGCTGGGAATGACCGAGTGATCATTTCACAGACTGTACCCGGCGATTAGGGGCCTAAGATGAAAGGGCGAACAAGGAGCCGGGATTCAGTGAGATGGCCCATGAAATAGACATCATTACACAGTGAATGGATTTTATTTGCACTGCTGCACTTTTCACGCCCCTTAAAGGACGACGCATAATGCAACAGCATGGTTTCTATGTATGAATGAGTGATGCAATGCACATTTTGAACATTACAGAATGATCTGGGCCTCTGATAGAAGCGAGCTACGTAGAAAATCTGCTCTTTCAGACTTCTGACTTCTTGGCCATCTTCCACGTTAGATCCTGACTTGATGTATTTGCACGGTTCGGTCTCATGCACACTGCAGTGTGAACGGAGGGATGGATTTTATGTGTCACCGCTAATGGTAGGTACCTTTATAAAAATAGAGCTGTTAAAAAGTAATGGCATGGTGCAGAGGCTGTCTCATATAATGATTTATTCAGATTGGCTAAGAGTCTAGATATAAAGGGGACATGATGCTTTCAGGGTACGGCTAATTCACTAGCGATGCAGCTTCTCTCTTTTTTATTCTGGGCATCTTTAAGCCATGGAGTGCATTTTTTCATTGCAAACATTTAGGACAGTTCATTCACGTTACTTTACCAACCATCAGGACGCCCAGAGCAGTATTTTTGAATTTAAACACACAACCGCTTGTGTCATAACAACAGCGTGTCCCCGGGTGTGGAAAGGCCAATAGCTCGAAAAGGAGGAAATAGTTGGGGTTCAAGTCAGCATAGAGAGTTGTCCGAAAACAGATGAGACGTTTATGGACTGCACACAGCACTGTTTCATCTCTCATCAGCCGAAGAAAATGCTTCAAATGTTGACACTGGGTGAGGATAATGATGTATTATCAGCCGACAAGGCAATGGTTTTTTTTAAGCCACAGCCGATTCAAACATCATTCGCCAGCCACTCACCAATTAGCTGCTAAGCTAGACCTTGAAATGTCACTATTTAAACATGGCGGCTGAGTGCCGGGCCGACTATTGGGCTCTCTTTGTCTCTGTCAGTGTTTTATCTCCCCCCTGCTTCTGCCTCTTTGTCTTTCTCTGTTTTGCTGCTGTTGCGTCCCCCTCATTCGCGTTTACTCTACTTTGCTCCAACTTGACTCTCTCTCCCTTTATCGTTCGCACTTTCTAGACCAATTTAGCTTCTCTCTCTCTCTCTCTCTCTCTCTCTCTCGCTCGCTCTCATTGTCTCCGTCTTTCTCCTTCTGTCCGTCTCTTCTTCTTGACATGAGTGAAGAGGCCTGCTGAGATAAAACACAATGTCAGGGCATGCCTCAGCTCCCTCCGCTGAGTGGGAAAACTGACTGGGATTGTCTGTGGCAGCCCCGACTCACAGCACTCTATGGCCTGTGATGCTTAAAGTGCTGTGCTAATTAGTTTCCTCTGTGTCCCCCTCCCTCTGTCTGGCACACACATGCACACACACACACACACACACACAATTAGACACTCACACACAGATACAAAAATGTGCACATGCATCCAGGCACACATTTGTACACTCCCATTATAGGACACACACCCGGACATGAGTGTGGAGACATGCACACGTGCACATCCTAAACTTTGCAAGCTTGCACATGTGCACACAGTAGGAGAAGCTTGCACAAATCCTGTGCACATTTTGTACTATACACAAATGTTTGGGTACCTCTTGAGACACATACACCTAATGTCTCTCGCTCTCTCTCTCTCTCGTTCTCTCTCTCTCTCTCTCTCTCTCTCTCTCTCTCTCTCTCTCTCTCTCTCTCTCTCTCTCTCTCTCTCTCACACACACACACACACACATCCCATTACAGTCTCCCTCTACGTATCTTTTGTGCTGCCTTGTTCCACTGCCATCACCATCTATTATGTAAGAATTTTTTTTGGGGGGGGGGGTTGCCTTCTCAGAGGTTTCCATTGGCTTTGCATGTCAGAAAAGCCCCGTCTCTCTCTATATTCGCCATGAGCAACACATGAAAGCAGCGAACGGGTCAGAGGCTAGCATAGCAGAACACTTGGATGGGATGGCATAGGACAGGGTGCAGTGCTTGCTTGATGGGAACGTCAGATAAGGACCTGCTATTGAATGTTAGCCACGTCTATTTCCTTGGTACGGTTGCAAAGTGAGATTTAGTTTTAGTGTTACTATTTGCGCTAGTTTTGATTGCACAAACAAATTTATTTAATTGGTACATTCACACTGACCACCAAAACATGTTTTGTTTTTTGTTTTTGCATCATACCCAGGTTTACATGAGATGTATGCGTGTGTCAGTCAACAACTTAACTGTGATAGCTAGATTGGTCAATGTTTAGTCACAAGGAGACTAGATGGAAAAGAGAAAGGGGTCTGCAGTGAATTTAATCTTTGCAGATTTGCACACTTGATTTTAAGGTGAATTCAGTGGCAGGGCACTGCTTTGCAGGGCTGTCTAGTTGCCATGTTACTCCTTTGGACGTTTCAACGGGCAGTGTACCCAAACTAATAAAAGATGATACTGATCTGTTCCTGTGCAAAATCTCAGACAAAGATCCTAAGATAAGATCAGCCCTGTAATGATCTTGGAACATAAAGACTCCTGACACCTCAGTTAACTTGGGGGGGGGGGGGGGCTTCAGTAGCATCACCTTAGCATGCTGTTGTTAGCAAAGCGGTAAAATACTTGCAACCAAAATCTGACTGGTGCCTCGTGTAAACATGACTTTCTCTTAACTCAGAAGTGATCTGATCTTCTCAAAGTGTCTCTCTGTTGCCATCGGCTATGCAGCATAACACATGGGACTCATTTCCCAGGGCTCTGGAAGCTAGCTGTCACTCACAGCGTGCCCTACAAACCTTGTTAAAGGAGATGCTGCTGGTTAAACGAACCTGTTGCTGCTCCTTTCCAGCATTTCCAGCGTACGTGACGTTTGTCATGCCATGCCGTTTGATGCACCGTTTGATGATCTGTGCAACTGCGAGGCACATCACATGCTCCATGCATCATTAAGGTTTTCTGGTTATATCAAAACTGATTTGAGATGCTGGCCCCAAAAAACTGACTCAGAAGGGATTCATGTACCTTACAGCCACAAGGGGGACAGGTTTCCAAATGTCAACGAAAGAGCTGTATCTGGGAGTAAAATGGGAAAGAGATGCACGAGTCACACATTTAACGCTTGATTGAGGTTATGTTTGGGTTGTCGGGAGGAAGGATTGTAGTCTTTCCTTTGCCCTGACCCTGTTCATTTTTCTCTGACACCAGCTTGAGTGGTGTCAAATTGTCTCTGAAATATTTGCTCAGGTGTTGGTACAGCTCGCTCACCACATCAACCAGCACAGACAGAAATACACACACACACACACACACACACACACACACACACACACACACACACACACACACACACACACACACACACACACACACACACACACACACACACACACACACACACACACCTTCCTTCTGGCTGTCACAGTAACACCTTTTTGTTTTGTTGGAAGGAATTCACATGTCAGATGGATTTTCTGGCAAGGTGTTGGTGTAACCCCCTTTTTCTGGCTGTACCGCACCCGTCCTCTGAATTCAGGCGAGCTGCTGCAGGCCCATTTATTTTTGGCACAACTCAGTTCTGGCAAAGTCAAAATGAACAGATAGATGTTGTGGTCATGTATTGTCAGCTCAACTCCAGCCCTGTTCATAAAGAAATGTAACCCAATGTTCGCTTGCAAATGTTAACGTTCAGTGTTAGCTGGCGGAGAACAATGGTGGCCATTACACACCTCATTAGCTTGAGTGAACTTTTCGAGAAGTTTAACAAAAGAAACACACACAAAAAAAAATTGAATGGAAAAATGTTGTGCATACATTTATTCAACGATCGCCTTAACTGGAGTGCACTTTTATCAGTTTTATAACACTTCTTTTAAGCCACATTTGGAGTGAGCTCTGTTGAGTGTTGTTGTTTGATGGCGCCCTTACTCATTGTATTACGGTCCATTCCAATGTGACGTCGCCACGTTGTCCATGTGCGACGGTGTGTCGTAAGAGTCGGTAGTAGAGAGCTAAGACCTGCTGTATTTGCCTAAATAAATATGCCTAATGTTAAAGGCTAAAGAGAAAACAGAGTCAAGCTTTGCTTATCCTCCATATGCAAGGAGAAGATTGCACACCCCAGCTCAACAGGTTATGAGCCCAGGCAGAGTTGGACACAAGCTAGCATTTCGGAAGAAGTTTAACGCGAAGTATTACACGGAACTTCTACAGGCTGTGGACCAGCTTGGAGATAAGTGAGCATTTATATCACAGAGTTTCTTAATCTGTGTTTATATTCTCGGAAGAAGTTTTACGTGACGTATTATGCGTTAGCCAATGAAGCTGACAAGCTAGCTTAGCAAAGACAAAGTATAGCAAGCTAGTAGGCCACGATAAAATTAGCACGTTAGCAAAATGGCAAGCAGAGCAACAGGAGTCTTGGCACCGCAGCTTTTGTTCGACGGACCCGAAGATAAGTATGAACTTTGGGAAACAAGATTCCTAGGCTGCTTACATACTCTGAAGCTAAAAGAGACTATTCTGCGTGAGCCCACTGGCACTAGCGAAGAATAGTTAGCTGAAAATAGGAGGAAGAATGCTGATTGCTATGCTGAGCTAATAATAAGACTGATAGATGATAAAAGCCTATCGCTGATCAGACATGAAGCCGCTGATGATGGCAGGAAGGCTCTGAGAATACTGAAAGAACATTATTCCGGAAAAAGCAAGCCGCGGATAATAAATGTATACATGTCGTTGACCAAGCTATGCATGGCAGACAACGAGAGTGTTACCGACTACTTAATAAGGGCGGAGAACCTCATTATGGCTCTGAGAGATGCAGGCGAGACCATGAGTGATGGACTGATCGTTGCCATGATACTAGGCGGGCTACCAGACTCTTTTAAGCCGCTAGCCCTCCACATAACACAAAACGAAGTTAACGATACGTTCGCTGACTTTAAAAGAAGACTACGGGTCTATGAAGAGGCGGAGAAAATGAACACGGCAGGATCTACGGATAATGTGATGAAGACTTGCAAGGCAAGGCCGAGGCCCCACCAAGACGCACGCTAGCAATAGAAAAGATGAAGACGCCAATGTGACGTGTTACAAGTGTGGAATAAAAGGGCACAAGGCAAGAATTTTTTTTCGAAAACTGTGGTGCAGTTACTGCACAAATAATACACACCAAGAATCCGTGTGCAAGAAAAAGGGGGAACAAGATGGTGTCAGAAAAGTCACGGAGGAACAAAATAGTGACCAAGACCATCTCTACAAGGCCAAGCACACAAAGAACGAGAAACCACCAGACAACGTTAAGATGGAAGGCACCATGGTGGATGAAGGAGCAACATCCCACATCGTGAGCGACATCAGAAAGTTTAAAAGCTTCGACAACTCATTCCAGCCTGACACTCATTCAGTGGAGTTAGCCGATAGGACCAATAGGACCAAGTGCAGTGGAATAGCACAATGAAGAGGGACGATGATGATATGTCTACTAGACAGCGCCGGACGACAGCACAGAGCACAGCTACGGGATACACTGTACATGCCTTCATGACATATTTTCGGTGGCAAGAGAAACAAACGGAGGGATGACAATCACTTTCAAGAAAGGGGACAATCACATGGTTACAAAGGACGGTAGCAGGGTTGACATCCGCGAGAGTGGAAATTTGTATTACTTGCCAACTGTTGAGGAGAGTGTTGACCAATGTAAAGAGAGTCACGACGTGCAAACTTGGCATGAAATTTTGGGTCATTGTAACTATGAAGATGTACCAAAGTTACAAGGTGTAGTGAAAGGCATGGAAATAAAAGGAAGTGCAGTCAGACCAGATCAGTTATGTGAAGTGTGTACACAGGGCAAATTCACCCAGATGAGAAATAGGGAGCCGGACAGAAAGGCTAAGAAACCCTTAGAACTAGTCCACACTGACTTAGCCGGTCCCATGTCAACACCGAGCACAGAAGGGTACAGATATGCACAGTCTTTTACAGACGACTACTCAGGTACTGTGTTGGTGTATTTTCTAAGGTCCAAGAGTGATACAGTGCAAGCCACAGAAAGGTGCTTACCAGACATAGCACCTTACGGAGAAGTCAAGTGTATCCATTCAGATAACGGCACTGAGTTTACAAGCCGAGACTTCCAGGCACTGTTAACCAAGAATAGGATTAGACACGAGACGTCTGCACCCTATTCACCCCACCAAAATGGCACAGCAGAGAGAGGTTGGCGAACTCTCTATGATATGAGCAGATGCTTACTGGTAGGAAGCGAGTTACCAGATAAGCTATGGAACTATGCTATGCAGACAGCAGGAGGAACAGGTGCTACAGCAGGCGCACAAAGATAATGCCATACGAGCTCTACACAGGCAAGAAACCAAACATGTCCAAACTGCAGAAATTTGGATCAATGTGTCTTGCTTACAAGCAAGAGAAAGGGAAGCTAGACTCTAGGTGCGAGCAAGGTGTTTTCATTGGCTACAATAAAAACAGCCCAGCTTATATAGTGTACTATCCAGACACAGTGAGGGTTCAAAAGCACAGGTTGGTGAAGTTCACAACCAAGACAGCCAAAGAAAAGGAAACACAAACACCTGAGTCATACATAGAATATGGTGATAGGAATGTACATACCAGGGTCAATGACAGCGAAGAAAATGTTGTTGATGAAAATTTGGAAAATGTACCAGGTCAGGGTGTTCAGAGTGGAGTTTCTGGGACTTTACCTGAACAGACTGAACGCACACAGCTGGGCAAAGTCACCGAGACTGTAATCAGAAGGAACCCACCGCAAATCAATAGGAGACCAGCTTACCTACAGGAATTCGAGACTGAGAATACAGAGGACAAACTGCAAACATGCGTGGACTCTTGTTGTAGAGCAGTATGCGGCATTCCTCAAACCTACCAGGACTCCATGGCGTCAACCAAATCAAGGCAGTGGAAAAATGCCATGAACGAGGAGATGCGATCACTTGAGGAGAACGAGACCTTCAGCGTCACCCGGTTGCCACCAGCTAAACAGGCAGTGGGGGTACATGGGTCTACACACTCAAATGTGACATTGATGGATCAGATAAATACAAGACGAGATTCGTAGCAAAAGGCTACAGTCAGAAACCAGGAGACATTCTCACCCACAGCTGATGTAATGACAAAGCCAGCCACCAAGCTAAAGCTAAAGAGGTTTGCCCAAGACATGTTTGGCACTTAGAAGTGCAAAGAGTGTGTTCTCATTGGTAAAGGTAAAGAAGGTAAAGAAGAAGCCTTATTTTGTTGTTGTTTTGTTTTCCAGGTAATCCAATGAGCTAAGAGTGAGTGGGGGTGTTGAGTGTTGTTGTTTGGTGGCGCCCTTACTCATTGTATTACGGTCCATTCGGATGTGACGTCGCCACGTTCTCAGTGTGCGACAGTCTGCGTTGTAAGAGTCGGCAGTAGAGAGCTAACGCCTGCTGTATTTGCCTAAATAAATATGCCTAACGTTAAAGGCTAAAGAGAAAACTTTAGCTTTGCTCATCCTCCATACGCAAGGAGAAGATTGCGCACCCCAGCTCAACAAGCTCTATAGGTCAACATACCAACTCTGTCGCCATCGTGTGACGAAGGGACAGAGATGTTACTACGTAATGCACGTGACCACAACCGTCACCACTAGGAGGTGCTGCCAGATTTGACTTTGAGGAGTACAAGAGAAACTCAATATATAAAGAAAAATAACTTCATGTATTTTGCCGAACTTCAACAAGTTTATAACATGTAACTCTTATCTCTGTTACACTGGCATTGATACGGTACTTAGATTCCTCACGGGAAGTACAGTGGCAAAGTTGATTCATCAGCGCCTCAGGATAGAGGTATTGTTGTCACGGGCTTTAAAGGGACATTTCGCATTTTTTATGTGTATGCCCAATCAGTGTTGGACGTGAACATAGTCAACTGAAGCAATAAATCCCCCAGTGTGTGTTATATTGACCAAGAAATCTTGAGTTCTCCTGGTCGCGGAGCCATGCCGGCAGCGCCTACATGTACCAGCATGCATTGCGCGCGAACTTGTGACGTGCCGTTTCTTAACGGCTCTGTGTTCAAAAGAACGGCGTCTTAAACTCTTCGCTCTTTGATCAGAAAACCGAAAAACGACATAAGTTGAGTTGGATTAGTTTTATTGACAACAAACGTGCGTTCTCGCTGTATGGTGGCTGGATGCGACAGCTACAGACAGAGGAGAGCGGCGGGGGGGGGGGACCCACCGACATCAGTACTGGGTATGCTCTTTGCATTTTGCAGCTGTTGACTACCACAAGGACGGATATTTCAACTGTGCAACACTCTGGTGTATATTTACACAGCAATAGTGCTGCATTCACATTCTGCACATTTTTTTTACATATTCAATTTCCTATACTATATTGTAGTATAATGCACATTTTTACATATTTCTTATTTTTCATATAATTTCACTTGTGCTTATGTATATTTTCTCTTCTGGAACGTGAGCAACTGTAACTGTTTCCCTTAGGGGATCAATAATTTAATTCTCGTTATCTTGATAGTTTTTCTTAGCCATGCAAAACCTGGAATAGTGACTGAGTGTGAAATGGTTGTTCTTCAAAATATCTTTTCCGGCAGACACGCCAGGCTGCAAATAGATCTAGTTACCTTTGAAATAACACATCTTGGCCACGGAGAGTTACACTGACATTTCAGGAAACTTTGGTTTTCAAAAATATGGTAAACATTTTGTATTATGCGTGGATATTTCATCCTTTTTTGGTGATTATGATTTTTTTTTTACTAAATGCCTAGACTTAAAAAAGAAAAAAGAAGGTGCATAACAGGTTTTGTTAGATTGTCCGTTTCAATATCAGGGTGAAATGGGATTTTAAAGCAATTATTCCTCCTCACTTAGAAAACCCACCCAAAGGCAACAGCTTTGCCATTCTACCACAAATGGTTTATTTTTAACCGTATATATCCTCCCCCCCCAAAAAAACCATACTTTACCCTCCCGTGACCCTGACAGCAGGATAAGCGGTTCGGATAATGGATGGATGGATGAATACTTTACCCTGTTTTGGTATGCAATGCATCTTGCCTGTGAAATGAATGATCTCTGCATAAGCCAGCAGGTATCATTTTGCATGCATCTGACATAGGTGTACCTGCAGCACATTTTGATAGTCTATATATATATATATATATATATATATATATATAAAACAACACAGATACAGGAAAAAAAAGTTTTAATACATTGCAGTACAGGCCTGTTCTGTGCGTCGCGCACTCATCAGCTGCTAATGATTCCGCTCCTCATTAGTTGAGCACTTATAACACCATTGACGGTTTCGGAAAAAAATGCTATATATGCATACAAAAAACAAATTTGGTCAAACCAACACATTACAGCGTATTATTTGATTTTCAAATAATTATTTAGCATATTGCACATCATACTTTGACAAGACAAAGTCCAGGTCAGTCCCAATAAGCTTCAAGGTAAAAAAGTGTTATTGTTAACTGCATTGAACTTTAGCGGCATTGTTGCACAAAGGCTTGCATATCATATGGCCGAAGCTCATCTGTTGCTTCGTCCACTTCAGCATGCCCTCTGTACTGACCAGGGGGGGAAGGATATTTGGCTCTGATGCGATGTACGACCCAGGCTGGCAAGATGACGTGGTTCCCTTTGCCAAGTTTCTCCCCTTGCAGCATCCATTCAAAAAGAAAAAGAACATAAAAAAGAACGATAAGCAGCCAGAGGATATTGCCTGCAGAGAGCAAAAGACAGGAAAGAAGGTGGTTATTCATCAGGAAGCCGCAAGTAGTCATCATATACTGTTACGTGAGCAGCTCTTCCCAGAAAGTTGAATCAGTTCATCTGGACACAACGTGTAGTGGGAGAAATGTTTCATCACTCATCTAAGTGACTTCGCAGGCTCAGCTGACTGCGGGTATCTCCACCCCTGTAAACAGCACCGTTGCATAACGACCGAAAGCGATCTAACACAGGTTTCATGTGCAGATTGCTGTGCATGTCGCCAGTTTCGGTTGTTGGGCAACTGTGCTGGTTTCGGTCGTTAACACAGTGGTCATTGTAGTTGCAAGTTACCTAAGAAAAGACAACAAATAACATCAGGGTGATGATACGCTGGGCAACTTTTTGGCCAATATGATAGGGCAATATGCTTGCAACAGTAAATTTAATGAGATGTGGGAAAATTTATCTGGGTAACAAGAGGTTGCCATGCAATCGGTACAGACGTACTGAGAATCCAATTGTCCAGCGTTGCCTTGTGTCACCGCACTAGTCTACAGCTATTACTTTGTTGGCCAAAACATAGCGTACTCACTCAGTGGTCATATGCCCACCCTGCTGATCTTGGTGGTCTTTTCCAGTTTATCTTCGGGATCCTGAAGAAAGTATCCGGCACGCTGTCCGTGTGAGGGGGTAAAACTTTCATGTTCGCCGCTTGGCCATATCCTCTTGCTTGGCTAATGTAGCAGCAGCCTCGGCCTCCCTCCACAGCATGTCTTTGGTTATATACGCTGGCTCAAATAAATACGGTTGAATATCTGAGTCAGCCAAAACACTCTAATGTGTCCTCATCTATAACATCATCCGCGCTCATATTTTGGGATGCCATTTTCGCTGTTGGATACATAGCTAGTTTTGCAATACAAGGCTAAGAGAATGAGGACTTTTTTTTTTGATTGACATCTAGAGCACGACCCCGGAGGCGGAGACTAGAAATCCAAGCTGAACTTGCCCGTAGTTCTTCCTTGTCAACCAAATACGTCACTGACACATCAAATGACGGCACTGGTGCCAGAAGAACAGTTTTGCAACCGTGTCCCAGAAACACAGAGAACATTGGCAACAACTTCTCACATTTTTCATACTGTATCTGAATTCAGATAGATGGAGATAAGGTTGAAAATCGGCAAAGTGGTCCTTTAATTCACTGGTCACTGGAGGTGAGAGAGAGAGAGAGAGAGAGAGCGAGAGATGGGATTTTAAATTAGCTTAGATGAAACTGTCATGCTGCTTGCTGATACATTACATTTTTCATCATAAAGGATGATAAACACACTCCAAAGACCTTCTAGATGATTTGTCATCATTGAAGTCACATTATGAAGAAAACCTCTGACAGTGGGGCAAATGAACACAAAAAACATGCATACATACATACATATATACATACATTCACTGTAAATACATACATACACTACCGTTCAAAAGTTTGGGATCACCCAAACAATTTTGTGTTTTCCATGAAAAGTCACACTTATTCACCACCATATGTTGTGAAATGAATAGAAAATAGAGTCAAGACATTGACAAGGTTAGAAATAATGATTTGTATTTGAAATAAGATTTTTTTTACATCAAACTTTGCTTTCGTCAAAGAATCCTCCATTTGCAGCAATTACAGCATTGCAGACCTTTGGCATTCTAGCTGTTAATTTGTTGAGGTAATCTGGAGAAATTGCACCCCACGCTTCCAGAAGCAGCTCCCACAAGTTGGATTGGTTGGATGGGCACTTCTTTGAGCAGATTGAGTTTCTGGAGCATCACATTTGTGGGGTCAATTAAACGCTCAAAATGGCCAGAAAAAGAGAACTTTCATCTGAAACTCGACAGTCTATTCTTGTTCTTAGAAATGAAGGCTATTCCATGCGAGAAATTGCTAAGAAATTGAAGATTTCCTACACCGGTGTGTACTACTCCCTTCAGAGGACAGCACAAACAGGCTCTAACCAGAGTAGAAAAAGAAGTGGGAGGCCGCGTTGCACAACTGAGCAAGAAGATAAGTACATTAGAGTCTCTAGTTTGAGAAACAGACGCCTCACAGGTCCCCAACTGGCATCTTCATTAAATAGTACCTGTTAGAGCCTGTTTGTGCTGTCCTCTGAAGGGAGTAGTACACACCGGTGTAGGAAATCTTCAATTTCTTAGCAATTTCTCACATGGAATAGCCTTCATTTCTAAGAACAAGAATAGACTGTCGAGTTTCAGATGAAAGTTCTCTTTTTCTGGCCATTTTGAGCGTTTAATTGACCCCACAAATGTGATGCTCCAGAAACTCAATCTGCTCAAAGAAGTGCCCATCCAACCAATCCAACTTGTGGGAGCTGCTTCTGGAAGCGTGGGGTGCAATTTCTCCAGATTACCTCAACAAATTAACAGCTAGAATGCCAAAGGTCTGCAATGCTGTAATTGCTGCAAATGGAGGATTCTTTGACGAAAGCAAAGTTTGATGTAAAAAAAATCTTATTTCAAATACAAATCATTATTTCTAACCTTGTCAATGTCTTGACTCTATTTTCTATTCATTTCACAACATATGGTGGTGAATAAGTGTGACTTTTCATGGAAAACACGAAATTGTTTGGGTGATCCCAAACTTTTGAACGGTAGTGTACATACACTGTTTATACATACATACATACATACATACATACATACATACATACATACATACATACATACATACATACATACATACATACATACATTCACTGCAAATACATACATACACACATAGATTCAATATACATACTGTTTATATGTTCTATATACATATAAACATATACTGTATATACACACATACGTGCATTCCCTGAACATACTACATAAATACATTCACTGTATGTATATATGTATGTATATAAAACTGTATTAAAACTTTTTTCCTGTATCTGTATTGACGTACACCCTCAGGAAAAATCTGCTCCGTCTCCATTGCCAGTCGTCTCGCTAGTCTTGCCACTGGTAGTAGGTGGTCTCTGACCAGAGAGTGGGGTTGATGATGCGCAACTCTTCCTCACTTTAATCATTGCACAAGTCATCAATCATCTATCACACGATGACTAGATGGTCCTCGTCGCTGCGATGGACGAATAACATATATATATATATATATCCAATTAGTCAAGTAAATTTTCTATGAGATAGTACAAGCCTGTTTCATGCTATAAGCCATCATCAGCTGTCAATGAAACTGCTTGAAGAAGGACATACCATCTACCATACCATACAAATTATTTTGCTCCTTATTTGTTGAGTAATATCCCTACCGTTGAGTGTTTCTTTTAACAATGTTAATATATATAAACTTAGCACAAAAAGTACGGAAATTTGTGTTTGGTAGGTTATTTCTTTGTTGTAACAAAGCTTCTTGGCAACAAATCTGATATCAGGCACCTGATTGTCAGCACCTGGGGTACCAGAAGCTCAAAACAAGAGTCAATAGCAACAGCAAAATAAGCTGTTTGGCATTGCCGTTTTTCATGGGCGCAACCCACATATTCAGCTCTGCTGCTCATCCCACAAATTCATGTTCCTTACAAAAGTGGCCCCTTTTAAAATGGAAATAAACAGGCTTTCCAACGGTATAAGATTTATTGTGAAGAAGCGTTGTTACAACAAAGGAATAATCTACCAAACACAAATGTCCTTACTTTTTGTGCTAAGTGTGTGTGTGTGTATATATATATATATATATATATATATATATATATACACACACACACATATGCATGGAGAATAGTGCATTTAAGCCTTGGTTAAAACTGTAATACACCTTTGATGCACCTCAGGTGTTACCTCCCTCTGTTTGATTTCTTCTTTTATCATTACTGAATTTTTTTCAGTGCACTTTGAAATAATCGTCGAGCACATTGCATTTTAATATAAAAAATGTGCTCATGAATAAAGTTTTGATTGATTGATTGATTGACTCTCCACTGCTCCTATTAGTGGAATAGGTATTAAGTCTCAAGCAAGCCATACAATAACCTCAGATAACATGGTAAAGTGCCTGAATATGAGTTTCGGTTGCTATTGTTTTGCGAAAAAGTATATGATATGTGTAGTCATTCTCTTTTAAGGATATAAAAAGGTTATATGGATATAATTTAGGTGTACATAAAACTAAGTACCGCAGCACTAAACTTACTTCCATGTTTATAGATGTTTGCGCATAAAAAAAAAACTGAAAAAACAAAATTCTACAACCTTCGAGCACAGATTGTGTATAGTTGATTTAAAGCCCTCACGTGTAATGCAAACCGGAATAGCCCCATCAATCAGTCTGAGAGAGGAAAGATCTTCAGTTTAGTTAATGGTAAACAAGTGAAGTCGGCAGAGAGACGACAGCGTTTCAGCGGTGTGAGCAATCCTGCAATTACTCGCTGTTAACTCCCCTATCTCCAATCAGGACACACCACACACAGTTTTGTTTTCTGAATGCAATTCCCTGCTCTGTGCTTACCCAAACCTCTGAAGAGCCCGCTAACACATTTTCTGGAACCACCCCCCCCCCCACACACACACACACGGTACACAAGCTTGCTACTGCGTCAAAGCATTCGGTGTGCACAGGCAGATTGCTGTGAGATCTAATGAATTGTGCTGTCAGGGAAATAACAGATTTATTTACTTCTACCAACAGATATCTACTTCAGCCAATCCTGAGGCCGGGGGGGGGTGCACTATAGGCTGCCAATGAATCTGGAACCAGGGGGGAAAAAAGACAGAGAGAAATGATGAGCAACATCCAGGAAGCAGCACGGTGGCATGCTGTTAACATTGAAACTTTGGAAATTGACCTGAAAGTAGAGCAGCCACAGGGGCGGCTAGAAGTAAGTTGTAGGGAATTAGTTGAAACACGTAAACACCTAAAGTGGCAGTAGAAAACTTTTCAACCCCCCCCCCCCCGGGTTTCCAAATGGTATTAATGTTTGCAACTCTGTTGCAAAGACATCTGGATTGCTTTCTGTTTATTGGCAGCCTGGCTACTGTCCGAAGCAAGAAACAACCGTAAGAATCCCAATTTGAACTAGAAAGCCTGATCTCACTGCTATGATACAGGCAGATTAAAACATCTGGTAGTATTAATAAGTAGGCAGGTTGTGTTACTTGCTGATCCAGTAGAAGCAATGCCAACTGAATGTCATTTTGGAACCCTCTCAAGTCCCGGGTGTTGTATCTAACTCTGTTTCCCCGTCAAAATCTGTTTCTCCCTTGCCAGAGTTTGACACAACACCGGGATGCTTGTTTAACCTTAACATCATAAACAACTTAACCCTAACCTCAATTTAAGCCTAAGCTTTACCTAAAGCTTAGCTCAACCTAATTGTAACCGATAGCTTACCTGTTTCCACGTGAGTGCTTTCATCTGGCTAGGGGGAAACAGATCTCAATGGGGGAAAAAAGAGTTCAGTGCAGCACCAATCAAGTGAATGCCCGTCCGAGGGTCACTCTTGTTTTACCTCTCTTTCTATCACTCTCTCTCTTCACCTTCTTTGGCCTCCTCTGTCAGCGGGGTTCTTTTTCTCTTGCCGGGTAGAGTTTCCACTGTCACTTTGGTTGTTCCACCGAAAACAAAGGCACGATCCTCTTCTTGTTTTGGTTGCGCAGTGGTTGACGCACTTCCTTTGTGCCTTGAATTGAGCCTTAGTTTTCCTGCGACATCGTACCTGGTGGCTGACAGAATTGCATAGTGAAAGCGAGGCTTATAGCTAATGAATCTAACCGCTGATGGTGTCATTATTCTATAGCCATTACACTGTGCAGTCAACATTTACTTCATAATGATAAGTTAAAGCAAAAAAGTTGTCTACAGCTGCTTTAAAGAGCCAGTCCAATGAAAATCCTGTTTTCAACCTTATATTTTTTGGCTGGTTTGTTCATGTGAAGTTTTCCAAAATGTTAGAATTGCTGTTGCAGAAACATGACCTTAAGAATCTGTTGTCCGACTTGTCAACACAAACTGTTTCAGATAACCAAGCTGCTTCCTGTAATAAATTGCATTATTTGATAACCCAATTTGATGGGACAACCAATGAACATCATCAGTCTGTCAGCTGGTCTGTTTTGGGTAGTTGCCTGGCAACATTGTGCAAATTCGCAAGCTAGCTAGCTAACAATTAAGAGTCTTGTGAACTCAGGGCCACAGCCCCTCAACCTCCCGAGAGCTGACTGTGTTAGGAGACAGTACGCTAAAACAATTACAACAAATCAAATGATGCTTCTAATATTAATATTCTAAAATGAAACTAATAAAAATCATTGGACTGGATCTGAAGATAGACATAGCTCAAGTAAGGGATAATCCATGACAAGATGTGCATTAAGGGATTTTAATGCACACCTTGTCATGGATTATCCCATTTATGCATAGGCGGATTATGAGCCCCCCCACCCCCAGCAGGGCAGGTACACTGGCTTGCAGCCAACAGCACAATAAATAAATTCACCTGTACTTCAACAGGATTTACAGTGTGCATACACACAATGACACAGCATATTAAATAAGACATACATTCACCTGCAGTTTCCTTCAGTTTTTCAGTAGGACTTTTGGGGCTCTGTTAGTGGCATGAATGACTAAGTCCTTTGACTATGCGACAAGAAATGCAAAGCTAATAACAGTGACTTCCTGCAGAGGCTCTGGCTTAGGGGGCCCTAGGGCCTGGCCCTTGGGCCCCTGCGCCTGGGTCCGGTAGGCCCACTCGGTAATCCACCCATGTGTTTATGTCCACCTATATCTGCTTATATCCTACTCATAGGGTTACTTGCCAAAACAAGGAAATAAAAGTATTCACTTTTTTTTTTTGTTGAACGTTTTCGACTCGGAATGAAAAGGTTCCCGAACAAAAGTTAGCCGTCAAGCTAAAGCTTTGAATGTTTACTGGGCTTGATGCTAATTTAGCGTGTTGCTATGGCCGGCGTATGAATTTAGAACAGGGATTAAACTTGAGCCGAGTGTGTTAAATGGTTTTAACGCACACCCTCTGACCAATCAGAAACCAGTATTTGCCATGACCATGGTTTGATATAAGCTAAATCAACCTACACATACACACATCTGGGGTTTTCTCACGTTCCCACCCGCATTTCACCAAAACAGCCACTAAAAACTAAACGGAGGCGGGGAAGACGGACTTTCTGACCCGTATGCTGGTGTTGTGGGTGAACGATGCCCCTCACGCTGGACCAGTCCACTGTTTCTACTGTCAGCTAGCTAACTAGTTCAGCCCCAGACCGAGAGAGAGAGACAGCTACGGTGTCATCATCGGTTGGCTGTGCTCAGATTGGTCACAAGTGTTTATGTCACGCAACCAAATGCAGCGGGGGGGGGGGTGATAGAGTGATAGAGAAAAGGAAGCGGTTGACACCGTTTGGAGAAGTGGGGGACTCTGAGAGGCAGAGTGGTGATAGGATGATAGGGGCGACAGATGCCTGATGAACCCAACAGAGTGAAAAGGGGAAGAGAGAGACGGCAGGGGCGAAGCAAAGGGTGAGAAGAGAGCAGTGAACAGTGACGTGAGGTAGAGGAACAGAAAAAAAAGAGAGAGCGAGAGAGGGGAAAATGTTTTTCCCTTTCACTCACATTGACAAAAATTTGGTTTCACGAGTTTCGTGTTGAAAAACAAATATGTTATCAGTCACGACTGCACACAAGAATAGCACAACAAAGTGTCGGTGTTGAGCAGGTTTGGGTTTTGAGGAGAGCCAGATGCAGACGGTGTCAAGTCTAAACCATGTGGGGATAAAGAAACCGATGGTCCCCGATGTGGCAACCAGGGTACTTTAAAACATGCTGCATGTCAAAATGACAGAGGAATGTGTCTAATCTGATTTACCATTGTTTTTTTGTCTTTAATTCTCTCTCTCGCTCATCCCACCATTTTATGTTGCCGCTTCGCTCTCAATTCAATTCAGTTCAAAAGAGCTTTATTGGCATGAAATACAAAAGCATTTGTTGTCAAAGTAACACAAGGGTAAATAAATTACAGTGAAAGTTAAACAGTTATACTTTGTTTCTCTCCCTCTGTTTATCCATCTCTCTCTCTCGCTCCCTCTGTGTCTTTCTGCATCTATCTGTCTTCAGTATCTCTTTGTCTAACTATATACAGTGGACATAAATAGTCTACACACCCCTGTTAAAGTGGCAGGATTTTGTGATGGAAATAAAATGAAAGCGAGACGGATCACGTCAGAAATTATTCCGCCTTGAATGGGAAATGGCAGCCTACAAAAATAAAATGAAAAACAATCAAACATTTTAGGGGAAAAAAATACAAAATATACCATAACCTGGTTGCCCTTACAAAAAATAGTATATCTGAAGTTTATTTTATTAAGTAAACTTAAGTAAAGTTCAAGTAAAGTTCAAGTATATGTACTAGTAATGCACTTGTAAGTATACTTAGTAAGTATAATTTTGTTTAGTATAGCTGATAAGTACATAAAAAATAAACTGAAAGTATACTCACTGACTTCTAGTTTAAAATAAGTATACTAATAGCACACTTGAATAAACTACTTTTTTGTAAGGGATAAGTGTGCACATCCTTTTATAGTTGGGGATGTGGCTGTGGTCAGAATGAGCCAATCACATTCAAACTTGCGTTAAATAGCAGTTAGTATAAGAAACCTGCCATCAGTTACAGTGACTGATTAACTCCAAATAAAGTTCAGCTGTTCCTGTAGGAGGCGGCACGGTGATGCAGTGGTTAGCATGGTCACCTCACAGTAAGAAGGTCCTGGGTTTAAGCCCTGAGGTAGTCCAACCTTGGGAGTCGTCCCGGGTCGTCCTCTGTGTGGCGTTTGCATGTTCTCCCGGTGTCTGCGTGGGTTTCATCTGGGGGCTCCGGTTTCCTCCCACAGTCCAAAGACCTGTAGGTCAGGTGAATTGGCTGTACTAAATTGTCCCTAGGTATAAATGTGTGTGTGTGTGTGTGTGTGTGTGTGTGTGTGTGTGTGTGTGTGTGTGTGTGTGTGTGTGTGTGTGTGTGTGTGTGTGTGTGTGTGTGTGTGTGTGTGTGTGTGTGTGTGTGTGTGTGTGTGTGTGTGTGTGTGTGTGTGTGTGTGAGCCTTGTGATGGCCTGGCGGCCTGTCCAGGGTGTCTCCCCTCCTGCCGCCCAATGACTGCTGGGATAGGCTCCAGCATCCCTGTGACCCTGAGAGCAGGATAAGCGGTTCAGATAATGGATGGGTGGATGGATGGATGGATGTTCCTGTAGGATTTTCCTAACATCTTCTTAAGTTGCATCCAAATGCAAGAGCCATGGTCCGAAAAGAGCTTACAAAGCATGGACGGGTCTCACTGTTGAAAGGTTCAAAGGTGTCGATCAGGAGAGGGGTACAAAATAATTTCCGAGTCATCAGATACACCATGGGACACAGTGAAGATGATCATTAACAAGTGGAGGAAATATGGAACAACGGTGACATTACCTAGAACAGGATGTCCCTCCAAAATTGATGAGAAGACAAGGAGAAAACTGGTCAGGGAGGCTGCCAAGAGGCCTACTGTAACATTAAAGGAGCTGCAGGAATTTCTGCCAAGTCCTGGTTGCTCCCTGCATGTGACAACAACCTCCTGTAATCTTCATGTCTGGGCTATGAGGCGGGGTGGCAAGACAGAAGCCTTTTCACACGGAAAAAACCAACATCCAAGCCGGCTAAATTTTGCAGACTCCCATAACCATGTGGGACAATGTGTTACGGTCTGATGAGAGGTATGTTTGGGACAACCCCCCCCCCCCAAAAAAAAACACAGCACATCACCAAAAGAACCCCATACCTATGGTGAAACGTGGTGGCAGCATGATGCTTCGGGGCTGCTTTCCTTCAGCAGGAAGTTGGGCTGTAGTCAAGGTGGAGGGAATCATGAATAGCGCCACATACCAGGGCAAAACCTTCAGGCATGTGCTGGAAAGATGCGGAGGAATTTCACCTTGCAGCACAACAGCGGCGTCCAAATCAACAAAGGAACGGCCTCACCACAGCAAGATCACTGTTGTGTCTTGTCTGTCCATCTGTCCATCTTCAGTGTCTTTCTGGCTGTCCGTCCATCTTCCTCTTATCCATCTGAATGTCTTTCAGTCCCTCTGCCTTGTCTTGCTCCCTTGTGCGTTGGGTAGTCGGAGGTTGTCGCCGGTGTTGGCCTGCGGTGTGTCTGCGTATGAGAAAATGAGAGAGGAAAACACGGCCAGGAGGGTTGACGTGTTGTGCGTCGGTGGTGTTTGTGTACAGCGGCGTCCTACCAGTCCAAGCTCTCTGGGACAACTGATAGCTCCGCTTTAAACTGCGGCAGCCTGTCCCCATGGAGGGAGCCCCAATGTGTGTGTGTGTGTGTGTGTGTGTGCGTGTGTGTACACAACCCTTACTTCTCTCGCTTCCTGCTAATCAAAGAGGGTGTTAGTTTTAAGTTCGTCAGGGAGCAATGAAGCATGATGGGAAATTACACTTTCATTTCGTGAGAAGTGTTGGAGAGAATATGAAAAGATGGGGCCCCCGCTGTGTGTGTGTGTGTGTGTGTGTGTGTGTGTGTGTGTGTGTGTGTGTGTGTGTGTGTGTGTGTGTGTGTGTTAGTATGCATGATTTATTAGATGTTATCGGTCATGTTTGCCCCTGGCTAGAGCCGAGGTCGTCGTGCCCGTTAGCAAGGCAGATTTCCACCCTTCTGTCCACTTGTGTTACCAAAAACCTCCTTCCCACAGTCTACATGTCTGTGTGTGTACATGCTTATGAGGTTGTGTTCTTGAATGTTGCATGAGTGTGGAATTATGTACATGTAAATGTCTGTTTATGCACTTAGTGTGTGTGTGTGTGTGTGTGTGTGTGTGTGTGTGTGTGTGTGTGTGTGTGTGTGTGTGTACACATAAGAGCCCATATGAGTGTGTTTGTGTGTTTGTAAGGCAAGGACACTTGTCTGGTCACATCTCGATGAAGCTGCCCAGGGACTCAGTGAAGCCAATTCTTTATTTCCTGCAGAGTGTGTGTGTGTGTGTGTGTGTGTGTGTGTGTGTGTGTGTGTGTGTGTGTGTGTGTGTGTGTGTGTGTGTGTGTGTGTGTGTGTGTGTAAACCAGCATGGATTCATATATTGTTTGTTTGCAGAGCACACTGTGGGTGGCCCGTGGATTTGAACAAATTAATAGATGGTTTATTGTTTTGTTGTTGTTGTTGTTGTTTTTGTGGTGTTTTACAATCCTAATTTTTTTTCCCCGTTTATTGTCACTGTCTGGAAAATGTACCCAGAGAAAGGAATGCTGAAGTCAACAGGGCTCTCCCCTCCTACGGTATTTATGTCTTCCACTCCCGGAAATCAGTTTATCCAGTAGATTAATCAGTTACATTAATCGCACAATGGAGTGGACAGACAGACTGGTGTACTTTACAATTAACACTGCAGGAGGTGGAGACAATCAAATCTTTTCATAGAAACCGCTTTACTGGGTCGATGCCGTTTCCACCAGTTGTCTTAATCACCATATCAGCAGTACCGGGGAAGGCATTTCGCATATACACATTGACTTTACTACAAACGTTGTGAGGCTTGTGCACTGACTGAAAAATGTATTTTATTTGATTTGCATACAGATCAGAGTTAAAGCAAACTGGATCCCAGACAAGCCTCCTTGCAGCAACAGTAAGATAAAGGAAAGCACGGCTCGCTTTCCTGGAACGACATCGTCATGTTAGGAGAGCGTTTAGCACCACTGAGGTGGTATTTTTTTAACAAGTTGCCGAGCTTAAACTGTCTCATTCAACAAAGACATTCAGATTCGATTCCGTGTAGTCTCGCGACAGACAGACCTGTCTCCATAATAGGTTTTAGCACTGGACTAGGTGAGGAAATGAAAAAATATTCCGAGCTATATTTCTTTATTTTTATGTTCTGTTCGAGTCAAAATAAGCCCATTTTCAATAATTATCAACAATAAAAATGGTTAATATTATCAACAGTACAGATGAAGGTAATTTTGGTATTAAATGAATTTTACAATTGTATTGCAAAAAAAAAAAATCGAAAGGTCGTTGGGTTAATGTGGCTGGAAAAACAGTACATTCATTGCCAATTAGGGAACAGAAAGGTTAACCCAATCAGAATCATGGAGGGCGCAACTTAACTGCACTGTGCTCACCAGTGCCCCTGCTAAGTAGTACTGGAGGGAAACGTTATTGGGGAACATTTGCAGGAAAACGCCATCCAAAATAATTTAAGATGTTTGTCAGTTACGTGTTGTGGTTCCCAGGGAAACGGACAGGCAAGAACCCAAAATGCACGACAGACGGGGAAGTTACAGTAACATTCAGTTTAATCGTCAAGGGCAGGCAGGGGTCAGTACACAGGAAATTGGTCCGACAGGCGAGCAGATAGCCGAGAGGCAGGCAGACAGACAAAACAGGTTCAAAGCGGGGGTTTTCTGCCCAAACAGAAGAACAGCTCTGACGAGAGGCAGGCAAGAGAAACAAGGCTGAGGAAACAGGCAGACTTCAGACACGGGTAGACTGGTAGAACGAGACTTAATGAAATGCTGGATAGCATGGCTGAATACACAAGACAATCTGGCTGGGGAACAGGGAAACCAGGGGAGTATATGAGCTGGGGAGCTACTTAGGGAATGGAGAACAGGTGTGGGATACACGGGGTTGACCAGCGGCAGGAACTGACATGACAAGACAGCTGAACATCAAAATAAAACAGGAAAGACAACAATGATTGAGGTAATGTGCTGACTACTGAGACTATGGGAGATAAGACGGCCGAAAATGACAGACTTATCTAAACTAGGAGACATCGTAACAGGGAAAATAGTTGACTGTACTGCTGAACTGGGAGACATTGTAACAGGACCCCCCAAGGAACAGATTCCAGACGTTTCAACAAACTGATCAGGAACACTGAGTAGGGTGCGTGGATGGGGTCTGGAGGAGGCATTCCGGGTTACATGGCCTGGGAGCCGATGAATGGGGCCAGGAATCTCAAGCAGATGGCCTGAGGGCTGGACTGATGGATGCAACCAACCCGGAGGGTGACCAGGATGCAGGACTGAAGGGCAGAGCAGCGCTGATGGATAGGCAGGAGGATGACCAGATGTGCGGGGCCACCCTAGAGGATGACCTGGGGGCCAACAACATAGCCAGCACTACTCGGAAGGCTGGAAACATGGGCGGGACCACCACTCTGGAGGCTGGTGATGTGGGTGGGACCACTCTGGAGGCCGGCACTGCTCTGGAGGTCGGCGACGTGGACGGCCGGACTCCTTGGGAGGCTAGCGACATGGAAAGTGAGACCGCTTGGGAGGCCAGTGACATGGACGGCAGGACCGCTTGGGAAGCTGGCGATGTGGAAAGTTGGACCTCTTGGGAGCCTGGGGACGTGGACAGCGGGACCACTCAGGAGGCCAGCAACATAGGCAGGACCACTCAGGAGGCTGGCGATGTAGGCAGAATCGTTTGGGGAGGCCAGTGATGAAGGCAGGACCGCTCAGGAAGTCGACCAGATGACAAAAAACCTGGATGACGGCGATTGGGTGGCCAGTCAGAAGCCCTGGGACTGAGGGGACAGGAACTGAGGAAACAGGAAGCTGGGAGTTGTAACTAGGCCACTGGAGACACAGGAAGCTGGACTACTTGCAATGCTGCAGACTCTGGAGGCGGAGCCGCAGGAGACATGGGGAGCTGGGCCGCAGGAGACACAGGAAGCTGGACCACTGGGGACACAGGAAACTGGGCCACTGGGGGTGCTGCGGACTCTGGAGGTGGAGCCACAGGAATCAGGTCTATGAGGAACAATTATTTGTTATTTCATTCCATGCACCTGGGCACATGAAATGAAACAAAATATCGTTTGCCCCAGTCCACAGCAGTTTAACACAAGAACAAAAACTTATTCAAACTGCAAGAACACATATATCTAAACTACAAGAAAACTAGAAAAACCATATATATCCAACATATCCAACAAAAAAAAATCACTCTCAAAGAGAGCGAAAGCCGGATGACTGTCGGAACTGCTGGTCTGCATGGGCTACCAGTTAGCTTAGCCTTTCCCACTTCTGCCTCCTGTCAGACTGCCCTCGGTGTTTCCTCTTCAGGTGCACCTCCCCGCACTCCACACGACGACAACAACAACACAGTCAACACTGGGCGAGGCCACTGCCAGACCGCCCTCAGTGTTATCGGAGCTGCCAGTCTGCATGGGCTAGCAGTTAGCTTAGCCTGCCCCGCTTCCGCCTCCTGTCAGACTGCCCTTGGTGTTTCCTCTTCGGGCGCAGCTCCAGGCAAGGCCGTACTCCCTGGGCCCACAGGACGCAGCAGACCAAGCTCTCCCAGCCATCAAACGAAGACACAAACTTAGATGTGGACAAAGACACTTCGCGGAAGGTCCTGGGTGAGGCTGCCACAAACTTAACTTTGCACCGTCAGCTTCCCATACCGGTACTGGGTTAGGCCGCTGCAAATGTGAATTCGCGCAGCTATCTTCCCACACTGGAAGCGGAAGGAGACACAGGAAGCTGAGTCATTAAAAACACATGAAGCTGGGCCACAGGAAGCTGGGCCACTGGGGATGCTGCAGATTCTTGAGGCGGAGCTGCAGAAGACGCAGGAAGCTGGGCTGAAGGAGACATGGGGAGCTGGGCTGAAGGAGACACAGGCAACTGGGCCACTGGAAACACTGGTAACACTGCAGACTCTGGAGGCAAAATCACAGGAGACACATGGAGCTGGGCCGCAGGAGACACAGGAAGCTGGACCACAGGGGAGACAAGAAGCTGGGCTACTGGGGGGGGGGGGGGGCTGCAGACTGGAGGCACAGCCGTAGGAGACACAGGCAACTGGGTCTCTGGAGACATTGGGAGCTGGGCCACAGGAGACACAGGCAACTAGGGGGCACGGCTGTGGTGGTTCTGGAGGCTGGCAGGGTGCTGACAGGATGGGCTCTGGAATGGACCTGGTCTGGTCTGTGCACACCCAGTTGGACCCCTGGTTTTCTGCTACAAAGCCTGGGAGACTGACTGATGCTACAGGGACCACCCAGGGCCAGGTAGGTTCCCCAGAATGGTTTTGGGACTAGAACCGGCTCTGGACAGGCAGACTGCAGTGCCTCCGCTAGGGAGGCAAATGGTATGTGATGGCGTGAAAGAGCTCTGGTATGCGCCAGCAGCCTACTCGGATAGGGAATCCGGGTTAGCTGGGTTCATGTGAAGCCAGATTGTACTGTTATGTTTCCCAGCGAAACGGACAGGTAAGAACCCAAATGCACGACACCAACAGAGAGGGTATATTAAGAGTTTAATGGTCAAGGGCAGGCAGGGGTCAGTACACAGGAAATCAGTCTAACAGGCGACCAAATAGAAACGTGTCCCAGGTGTGGGATACATGGGGTTGACTGAGGACAAAACCATGGGGCAGGAACCTGACATAACAAGACAGGTGAACTTCATAATAAAACAGGAAAGACACCTGACAATGATTGAGGTTATGGGCTGACTACTGAGATTATGGGAGACAATGACTGCCAAAAATGACAGAGTGAACTGCACTAAACTAGGACACATTGTAACAGGGAAAATTAATGAAGTGGAGGACACAGTAACATTGTGTTAAGAGTTTTACATTTAAAAACATGATCGTAGTTTGATAATCGGCATCCAAGATGTAAAGCCTGATCACACATTAGCTCTGGAAGAGCTAAAAGAACCGATGATTTATTGGCTGTTACTGGTCGGCAAACAAGTAATAACGTCCCTTTTAGGTCATGAAATTTCACAACATATCCTTTGAACATCTTCAAATGAATCCACTAGATGAACCAAGCAGGCCTGCCTTACTGCTAAACCCAAATCCTCGTTAAAGGCAACACATGGAGAGTGGATAGGAGGTTAAAATACTGACGAGGAAGCTTATTCTAGCCATCCACATCCAGTGAGTCAGACCAGCTCCCATGTGGATTACCTTAAATCCTTAAACGAGCAGTACTTTGGCAGTTTTATAAAACACATCCGGTGGTTTCTGGGTAACATGGCAGTCGGATGGGTGCTGGTGTAGGGTGCTAACATGTGGCGGTGGCGGTTGGAGTGAATTAAAGATGAATTACCTCCTCAATAAGGACAAAGTGCGGTATCTGCCAGAGCTGTCAAGCCAAATGAATGGATCCCAATGACTAGGCAGCAACACGGGCGGGTGGAGGCAGTGAGGGAGGGAGGGAGAGAGAGAGAGAGAGAGAGAGAGAGAGAGAGAGAGGATGGAATTGGGAGGGACAACAGGTGAAACTATGAGATAGGAAAAATGGGAGAGATGAATAACAATTGAGGCGAGGGAGAAACCAGATTTAGAAAAACAGAGAGGGAGCTCACAATACCATCTAAAACTGCAGCCACTCTCTCCATACTTGTTAATACATCACCCCCCCCCCCCCGCTGTCTCTGCCGTCTCTCACCAACCCCAACACGCTGCTCCACCTTACTTTCTTCACACCTTTCCACCTCTCTCTATCTGTCTCTGCTTGTAGCGCAATTAATTCTGTCAGCTCTGCTCTCGCGGAGTAGCCGAATGCATCTGCTGCACTGGTGCGACTGCGAATTAAGCAGCTCGAGCACTGGTGGTGTCAGAGTCAGAGGTGTGTGTGTGTGTGTGTGTGTGTGTGTGTGTGTGTGTGTGTGTGTGTGTGTGTCAGCTCCGAGGTGTAGAACAATAATTCTCTCCACTGCTTCTTTCTCTGCTTCTCCACTTAAAGTGCCGTCACTTCCACAAAGCAGCGGTGAAAGTCAGACATCAAAGGTGCTGTTTATAATGTAAGTGTGTGAGGGGGGGGGGGGAGAGAGAGAGAGAGAGAGAGAGAGAGAGAGAGGAGAGAGAGAGAGAGAGAGAGAGAGAGAGAGAGAGAGAGAGAGAGAGAGAGAGAGAGAGGAGAGAGAGAGAGAGAGAGAGAGAGAGAGAGAGAGAGAGAGAGAGAGAGAGAGAGAGAGAGAGAGAGAGAGAGAGAGAGAGAGATTTATGGAAGGAGGGGGTCAGGGAGAGATTAGTTCGCTCAAGTTGATGGGAAAGGAAGGGTGTTTTTATTGTGTGTGTGTGTGTGTGTGTGTGTGTGTGTGTGTGTGTGTGTGTGTGTGTGTGTGTGTGTGTGTGTGTGTGTGTGTGTGTCTAAGCAGAGTACATGAGTGTTTAGGCTATGTGGTGGCTAACTGGCTTAAGCATCTGGGCCCCGTGACACAGGCACACATGCAAAATGCTAACTCCAAATTCCAAATGAGACTACTAATCCTCTGATGCCGAGAGAAAGAGAGAGACCGGGGGGGGGGGGGGACAGAGAGAAACAGAGAGGGGGGAGACAGAGAGAGAGACAGATGGGGGGGGGGTTGTGTGTGCACTGCAAAAAGACATTCTTTTCAAAGTATTTGATCTTGTGTTAAGTCTCATGATGCTTATTTTAGGATAATGCTAATAACATTTTTGTTACCCCACTATCAGATGACATTGCTCGTTTCAGGATAGTCTACTTGTCACACGATCACAAGACTTTAAAAGGAATTTTCGCTAAACGGGGAAAGAAACGTCAAGAGAAGAAACTTGAGTTAAGATAATCTTTCTTTTTAGAGCAAGTGTCTTGAAACAAGTCGTGTTATTGTGACACGAGTACACTCTCTTGAAATAAACAATACTGCCAAACTGATGAACTTGTCATTTTAGCTGTGTGTGTGTGTGTGTGTGTGTGTGTGTGTGTGTGTGTGTGTGTGTGTGTGTGTGTGTGTGTGTGTGTGTGTGTGTGTGTGTGTGTTGTTGTTGTTGTTGCTGAGGAGGAATCTGGATGGCGAGTGGGGTTGTCTAGAAGAGAGGCTAATGGTTATCTTAGCTAGCTAGGAAGAGCTTGGTCACCTGAGAACTTCCCCTTACTTTTACTCAGACACACTTTACCCACTCATGCTGGTGTTTATCCCTAGTTTTGCTCAGGCTCGCACACAGTGTGGATGCACTTTACCTTCAGATTTCAGTTATCATGGGTGGAAAACGTAGCTGACTTGAAGTCTCAGATTTAAAAGAAAAAAAAATATATAGTGTTTCTCCTTTTGTATGTGATAACAAAGACCTTGATGGATGGAATTTCTCACTTTTCACCAAACGGATCAAAAAACTCACCCGTAGTTGAATGAATCACCTCGGTTGAATGAATCATATATGGGAAGACCTTCACAACCACAAGATGTGAATAAAGAGATCTTCCTCTCTCAAACACTTTCCTTAGAGACTATAAGCGAGCGCTAAAAGAGTCCAAAGTGATTGATGTCCCAGATTTTAATGACCGGGTTTTCACTTCAGAACCATTAGTGTGAGGCTGATAGAGGCTTGACACTGTGTCGTGACAGATACGGATTTATAACGGAGGAAAACCGCCTGGCTGGATAACACTGAAGACCAACTGGGGCCTATTGACTACGCTAGCTCGATGTTCTACGAATTGCTAGCCCTGTCCCTGCTAAGTGACAGAAGGATTGAGATGGATGTTGCAGCACTAATTGGGATTTGAACCTGGGGCAATCACAGAAGTGATGAAAATAAGACCAAGCAACAATCTTCTCAAAGGGCTGGGCAGCCACACAGCATCGCTGGATGAAACTGGTAATAAGTAAATATCCCATGTGTGTAGTCCAGCACATGTCCTACACCCTATGAGTATGCTGTAGTCTACAGCAGATTCATAGTGGCAGCTGGTGCTACAATTATTTTTTTGGGGGGGTGCAATTTACCTTGGCGCAGCACACCTGATAGCTGCTTTAATGTCTGCAAAGTCACAGTTATTAAGAAGGACATTAATAACGCTGTGACTGTGTGGACATTAAAGCAGCTATCAGGTGTGCTGCACCAAGATAAATTGAACCCCCCCCCCCAAATTGTTTGCACCAGCCGCCACTGATAGGTTGCAAGCAACGCCATAATGACTGATTTTGCAGAACCCACTGAATGTAGTTGCTCAGTCGGTGTTAAAATCTGGTGCATAATGTGAAACACCGTATGCTATCACGAGTGTCTGCCGGCAGTCGTTTGGGCAAATGGTGTAAATGAGAGACGAAACCCACTGGAACACATTTTGACCCGCTGCAGACATACCACATCAAAGCTCTGGCCCAATTTAGCGTATATTCAAATAAGAAAATCCCCAAAACGAGCAGAATAATCTACCAGAGAGATGAGATTTCTCTCATACAAGATAAAACCGCTTCTTCACCGGAAGGAACAGAAATCCTGGAACAAGCTGAATTGCGTTATTTTGATGAATCATTCAGTGATGAGGTAAAACCACTCAAAGCAAAGCCCCACAAAAATCCTTTCTTATTCTACTTGTAATTCAGCTTTCTTTTATTTATTTATTTTTTTTTTAACATTTTTCCCTCCCCAATTGTATCCACCCAACTACCCCACTCTTCCGAGCCATCCTGGTTGCTGCTCCACCCCCTCTGCCGATCCGGGGAGGGCTGCCGACTACCACATGCCTCCTCCCATGCATGTGGCGTCGCCAGCCGCTTCTTTTCACCTGACAGTGAGGAGTTTCACCAGGGCGACGTAGCGCGTGGGAGGATCACGTTATTCCCCCCCGACCAGGCGCCCCGACTGACCAGAGGAGGCACTAGCGCAGCGACCAAGACTCATACCCACATCCGGCTTCCCACCCGCAGACACGGACAATTGTGTCTGTGGGGACGCCCAACTAAGCCGGAGGCAACACGGGGATTCGAACCGGCGATCCCCGTGTTGGTAGGCAACGGAATTGACCGCCACGCCACCTGGACACCCCGTAATTCATCTTTCTAAGATGAAATAAGTAAGTTTGATGACTCAAGATAAATATTCTTGAATCATGATAAATGACCTTACATGGTTTTTGATGATGAAAGGATTCTTGACCGGAGAGATTTCTGCGATTATCAGACTGACAGACTTGTTCAGAAGTACCGTCTTTTCCCTCTTCCGTCGGTACGTTGGCTGGTCTCTGTGTGGTCCCCTTCAGATGGATAAATGGAAATACTGCAGGAAGTACATATATAACACTCTCCCACCCACTCACGTCCATATACCTTCTTCTGCAAATACCAGCCAGTCTATCTGAAGCTGAGTGTCCCCCCCCCCCCACACACACACTGGTTGATATGACAGCATTGAAATTCAAGTGTTGGACCAGATAAAGAAGACAGACATAGCCCTGTATTACTCCTAATGAGCCGTCTTCGGAAACAAAAGGTTGAGAGCGACACTCACAATGTGAGCCGTTCAGACGTCACCCCTTTCTCCGTCTCTTCACAGGGAGGCAAAGGGGACACGAGTGAGAAGACATATTAGCGGCCAGAAGGTTTGTTGGTTTTTTTTTTTTTACCTGGATCTTATTTTCCTCGTGTGTGCCACCGTGCATATCGGTTATGGCACATATCCAGGGCGCAGGTTTGGTTTCAACATTGGTAGGGACATTTTTGAGTCGTTTGTTGGACGAACAACATCCATTCCCACCCCCATCCCGTCCCATCACACCTCAGTAGCAAAGCTATGATAGGTATGTCCTCGTTTAGGACAATAAAGTGTCTTGTGTGTGTGTGTGTGTGTGTGTGTATGTGTGTGCCAGGTTTTTCTATCCTAGTGGGAACCAAAAATCCTCATCAGGATACAAAAACCTGAAACTGCCTATCTCATGGGGACATTTTATGGGTCCTCATGGGGAAAAGGGTCTATTTTAAGGGTAGGACTTGGGTTTAGAGTTAAGGTTAGGATTAGGTCAAGGTTAGGGTAACGGTTAGGCATGATGTTATGATGGTTAAGGTTAGGGTTAAGGGTGAGGGAATGAATGTAGTCAGTGAGGGTCCCCACAGGTATAGGGAGACGTGTGTGTGTGTGTGTGTGTGTGTGTGTGTGTGTGTGTGTGTGTGTGTGTGTGTGTGTGTGTGTGTGTGTATCAGGTTTTTCTGTCTTAGGATAGAAAAACCTGAAGCCACCTACCTTGTGGGGACATTGTATGAGTCCCCGGAGGAAAAGGGTCTGTTTTAGGGTTAGGACTTGGGTTTAGGGGTAAGGTTAGAATCAGGATTAGGTTAAGGGTAGGGTAAGGGTTAAGGATAGGCATGTAGTTATGATGGTTAACGTTAGGGTTAAGGGCGAGAGGATGAATGTAGTCAGTGAAGGTCCCACAAGTATAGGGAGACGTGTGTGTATGTGTGCGTCACACCCAGCCACACACCCACACAGTGTGTAAATGTTACAGAGATACAATCTGGAAAAAGGGAGGTGTGCTTCATGTTATCCTGCAAGTGCTGGTCCAGTTGGTTTTCCATGTTTGGTTGCACTTGTGAACTGAATTTCAACGGGTTTCAAAGGGAGGTTCTGCCTCCATCTGATTAGCCTTTTATTATATTGTTTATCCAGCTGTGGTTATCCTTTCATTTATCGTGTTTTGCATCTCTCACTTAAGGTCTTTTTAAACCTTTATGTAAAGCGCCTGTCTTTGTGTATGAAATGTGCAATTTCGTAAAAAAAGGATCCGATGTCAACTTCCCTCTTTCCTGAGAGCATTTTGCCGTAACCTTACCAACAATAAAATGTTAGTGGATGATGTCAAAATGTTGAAGCGATGAGTACAAGTTAGCTAATAATCTAGACCCGAGCTCCGAACTTCAAACCGCCAGTTGACTAACATTAGATCTTATAATAGACCCCGATAGAATCATATAATGTGGATCTTTTAAACTATGACGGACACCAACCTCTGCTAATTACCCACCGTACACTGCACACGAGCTACTGCCATTCCACCTGCAACTCTGCACAGACCTAGCACTGACAGATGGGAGCGGTTGTGGAGTTAAAACGGTAAAAGTCGTTTGAGATCGCTGAAAATGTCGGTAGGGTCAACTCTGTAGTCCCTTGACATGGGTAGGGACATGTCCATACCAAGATCTATGCCTGTGGTAATGACATCAGTTTGATCGCTGGCATCATTTTTGGAGATTTTGGATAGGGACCACTGCTGGACTCAGTTTTACAATGGCATCTCACGGGGCAACTGAACATGAGCATCAGTCGTGTGTCAACATCCACACCATGTATTTTGATGTGGGGGAAAAAGTTAAAGTTAAAAATGATTACTCATAATGTCCAATATTAGCGATAGTGGATGACATTGCTGAGCTGCTTCCTGGTTCAACTTGCAGGAATCAGCATCCTGTACTTAGTAGTAGTTCTTAGTAGTATACGTAGTAGCGACCACCCATAAACTACCCGAGAAATCATAGATACTCGACAATCATGGACAGTCTGACCGAGACACTATGTTTTTTGTTTTTGTTTGTTTTTTTCCTTTGAAAGGACAGGTTGGCAGCTGTGGCACCATGAGATCACATTGTAAATCAGTGTCCAGCAGTTGTCACGCATCCAGAATCTCCACAATGAAGCCAGGGAGTGAAACGATATCATAACCGATATATGTACGATGGTAAAAACAACAAAAATAAGATCCCGGCTGTGAAAACCCAGATTTATCCTCCTAATGAGTAGCTGAGTTTGCTGATATCTGCAGGTTCAAAACCATGTAGCGATTAAAAATATAGCAGTCTGGTCTTGGTACTCTGTGATATTAGCATAGCAGGATAAACATAGCTGCAACTAATAACATTAATAATGGTCCTGTTGGATGTGCCAAAGAACCAACATTGACAGTACTATCATCAATTGTTAGTGCTGGCTTTGTCTGTCTGTCAGTGCTGATAGATGTGCTGGCACACCTAAATCAAACAGGACCATTATTAATATTATTAGGTGCAGCTGTGTTTATCCTGCTATCACAGCAAATATTTTCTGGCGTTCAGTTACTCTTTAATGTGCTTTCATATGTCATTTTTTTTATTGACCGCACCCCTCACAGAATTCATTTGAAATTGGGACGTGCTTGTAACCTATCAGGCCAGCATGGACAAAAAAGAAAGGAAAGAAAAAACCCATGTCATACTCAATCAAGTTTCATTGACAGACTTATTCAGGCCATTTGAGAGGCTCTTGTCAAGATGATTTCCAATCATGGTGGAACATTTATTACTGGTGACCTCTTATCCCTCCTCCTCCGTCAGATAATGACAGGGCTGGAGGAAAAGCTGGTGACCTTCATCCGAGCTGAACAGCCTCTTCGCTGGGAGAGCCGCATGACTTGAGGACGACACGTACGTCTTCGTCACATTTTCGTAACTGTGCCCTCCCTGACAGATGTCGCTTGTTTGAGAAGGTTATCACAATTCTCGTCCCAGTTTTTATAACCTCATCTTCTTCCTCTACTTCCCTTTTCTTCCTCTCCCGCGTCTTATCATCATCCGTCACCCCCCAACCCCATCCACCACCACTTCCTCCAGATTTCCTGAATTCACCGAGTGAAGCATTAGATTAACCGCTTCCCTTCATTAGCAAATCCAATATTTTAAGCTGAGCGGATTCCTATTATATTCCTTCCAGCGACTGAACTCTGTCATGCATTCATTTAATTCCCCTATGTAGAAAATAATATCCTGCCGAGCACGGCCAAGCCATTAAGACTAGTTTTGCCGTGGCATGATAAGGGGATGTACAGTATGAGGAACAATGATGGAGTGATCTTCGAAGCTTTCCTCCCACCACCTCATTAAGTTTTTTTTCCCTCCCATTTTCCTCTTTCCAACACAATCGCACCAAAGACCCTTTGACCGGAACAATAAATTAAAATGTTCTTTTCGTTGCATTGAAACTATGAGTGGAAAAGACAAAGATTGAATTATATTTGAATGGCATGTGCAGTAATTTAGTGCTTCAGAGCATTTGGGCAAGATTTTTTTTCTTTTTTTAATTGAGGTCCAGGTTTGTGAAAAGGCAACCTTTTTGTCCTCGGCCTAGCCCTATGTTGTATTCCCACAAAAGGCTTACATGGCTTCAGACAGGATTGTAAAAGCTTCTTCTTTTTTTTAACTTATTTGAATGTTTTTTTTTTGTGAGGAACAAATTGACACGGTGAGTCATGCAGCGCTGTAAGCTCAGTTGACTCAATGATACGGTCATATTTGCTTTTGGTTCACTTCAGGTTTCCGATGCCGTGTTTTCTTCCTCGAGTAAATGTCGTTCATCTTTAGGCCACTTCACGCGTTGGACGGTACATGACCGAAGGCAAGTCTCGCCCCCGACGATTTCATATCTCAGCGACTGCTGATTCACTCCTACGGGGCTCATCTCAGACCGAAGAAAATGAGACACTGTAAGTCTCATTGATTTTTAAAGGGGCCTTAATCCCATGGACTCTCAGAGTGATTTACACTATCTGCTCAATTAGCAAATGAGAGCGAAAACGGCTACTCAACCCCCCCACCACCACCACCATCACCACCACCCCACCGCTGCCCGTCTTCAACCCTATCCCAACAGCCCCTCCTTGAGATGCCGCTTATGCGGCATTCAGCTGGTGTACGGCTGGCGACCCCTCTGGTTTTATTCATTTTGTCTTTAATCATTTTCGATTAGATTTTACCCATTAGCTCGGGTTTAAACTCGGGAGATCAGCAGAGTGGATTTGCCCTCTGCGGGATGCTCATTCATCAGTGTCAGGCCGGCAGCCATTTTATCTCTGACCACTGAATGAAAAACAAATAATGAGTTGTCCGTTGAGGCCTATCCTTATTCACCGGGGGGGGGGGGCGGGGCGGCGCACCCATCAATAAGTCTTCGTTCAACAGGGTGTCAGCACTTCTTCCAAAAACTCATTAGGGAGGAGCCTTGTAAGCCCTTCGGGAGAGGTTGTCACAATCAGCAAAATGGTTGACCTAAATCCACTCCTGTTTTTTTTTCCTTCTCCTGTAAGTAAAGATTTCATGACGTACGACCGCCCTGCCTCGTTGCCCTAATTTCACAAGTAACTCTGGCTAAACAAAACCAAACAAACTTAATAAATGAGAATTAAAGGGAACCAGTCATGATTTTCAACATTATTTCAATGTTGGGCGGCATGGCTCAGGAGGTGGAGTGGATCGTCCTGCAATCGGAAGGTCGCTGGTTCGATCCCCGGCTCCTGCGGAGAACTTGTCGAAGTATCCTTGAGCAAGACACCACCCCTAACTGCTCCTGATGAGCAGCCTCCACCATCAGCGTATGAACGTGTGTGTGGATGGGTGAATGTGAGACATGCACTGTAAAGCACTTTGAGTGGTCGGTGGACTATAAAAGTGCTATGAATGCTATGAAAGTGCACGTAAATGCAGTCCATTTACCATTTAGGGATAGGACTCCATTAGCAGCCATAATACTGGACAGTCTTCTGTGTGTCTGAAACGCTGCTGAATTTGTGTCGTCCGCTGATGTCACTGGTACACAGTACATGCATGTGAAAATGTACTTCCTGGTTTGCTGATAGGCTGCATTGTATAAGGAAATGAATAACAACACTACATTATGCTGCCATTGGACGTAGGAGGCAGAGAGACACAGACCTGTTGCAGCTGATTTTCAGGGACTACAAACAAGGTGTAGCAGCCATTGTGGCTGGTGTGCCGTCAGCTCAGCAGTAAACAGTTCCCACCCTTGTGGAAATGGATCCTGGGGCCAAAGCTAACAGACAGTCTGATGTATTACAAACTACATCGAACTATATGGGAACACTGTCTTACTGTAATATTGGTTGTCATGGCCACATTGGGGTGGCACGGTGGTGCAGTGGTTAGCACAGTCACCTTACAGCAAGAAGGTCCTGGGTTCGAACCCCAGGGTTGTTCAATCTTGGGGATCATCCGCCTTCTGTGTGGAGTTTGCATGTTCTCCCCGTGTCTGTGTGGGTGTCCTCCAGGTGCTCCGCTTTCCTCCCACAGTCCAGAGACATGTAGGTCAGGTGAATCGGCCATACGAAATTGTCCCTAGGTGTGAATGTGTCAGCCTTGTGATGGCCTGGCGGCCTGCCCAGGGTATCTCCCTGCCTGCCGCCCAATGACTGCTGGGATAGGCTCCAGCATCCCAAGACCCTAATTAGGATAAGCAGCTTGGATAATGAATGAATGAATGAATGCATGGCCACATCGCCCTAACATTTCAATCATGTTTCTTGCGTGGAAAAAAATAACTCAGTGGAGGAAAAGCACGGATTTTTTCTTTAAGATGGTGTTACTGTGGTATGTCAAAGTGTGGCCACATCCAATGTGTCAGCGAATGGACAGCTAGAGATAAAGTGAGAGAGAGAGGGGAAGCAGGTGGGATGTAGTGGGAGGATGAAAATGTCTATGTGGAGTTGTTAATGTGGGGGCTGAAGGCTTTTTGTGCAGTCCCCCTCCCCCCAGCTTTCTTGATATTTCTCTCTGTAAATGGTGCCATTCACATTGTGTTGTTGGTGGTGGTGTGTTTTCAGTTTCCCAACTTGTACTTTTCATTTGAGTTTTTTTTTCGGTGCAATATTTGGTGGTAAATTATTTTTCCGCAGAAAAACAACTTTTCTGTGTGCTAAAGGCATGCACCACTGAATTTTTATCCTGCTGTGATGTCAGAAAAAAGTCCCTGCTTGACCTTCTGTTGACTGAATCATGTTTAGTTATTTCTGTACATTACGTTGGAGACACTTTGAAATGAAAACTGTTGCACACTTCTATTTAATGCACCCATTTTTATTATAACAATGGAATAGATGAAGCACTTGTTTCTCAAAAACACCTCAACAGTTAGAAATCACGTTGATGTTTAAGTTGACTGTCATCCTCTGATACTAAACGTATGTTTTTTTTAAAAATGTAACTACATAACTGAATATATTCTAATTTGTCTTTTACACAAACCTCCAATTTGTAGTGATGATCCATTTATCTGACCCTAGATCCACACAAATATCGATCTTCAGAGCCACTTTCTGACGCTGCAAGAGTTTTGGATTTTTGTTGACTTGGCGCCCCCTGTGGACAAAAGCGGTAGTGTTTCATAAAAGAATGACCTAACTTTTTTGTTTTTTGGACCCCCCCCCCCAATTGTATCCGGCCAATTACCATACTCTTCCGAGCCGTCCCGATCTCTGCTCCACCCCTTCTGCCGATCCGGGGATGGCTGCATACTACCACATAGCTCCTCCGACACATGTGGAGTCGCCAGTCGCTTCTTTTCACCTGACAGTGAGGAGTTTCGCCAGGGGGACCTAGCTCGTGGGAGGATCACGCTATTCCCCCCAGTCCGCCCCCCCCAACAGGTGTCCCAACCGACCAGAGGAGGCGCTAGTGCAGCAACCAGGACACATACCCACATCCAGCTTCCCACCCACAGATACGGCCAATTTTGTCGGTAGGGTCGCCCGACCAAGGTAACAAGGGCATTCAAACCGCCAAGCCCCGTGTTGGTAGGCAGTGGAATAGATGGCTATGCTACCCGCACGCCCAGAAAGACCTAATTTGACATAAGCATCACCTCTTGACCCCGAGATCTTGATTCATCCTCTGGTAGCTGGTGTATTTGTTTTGAAGAGAAGAGAGAGAGAGATGTAGTGTATGGTTTGGATAAAGCTATTTGTAAGATGAGGTAATGTAGCTCTAACTGTGGCAGTGTATCCCATCTATGTGCTTTAAATGGTTTTGTCAGATTTCGTGGGGAGTCAAAGTTGGAGATGAGCATTATGTGGCAAAATCTTATCTGTCCTCATTTGATAATGTCGGTCATATAGAGCCATCAAAGTCAAGTTGAGACCAATAAATAAGGAGTGAAAAACTCCTCGTAGCAGCTTTAATTTTCGCTGGAAGCACTGAAGCGACTATAAAACGACTTACTTCCAAACGAGGGGAGACAAAACTATGAGATCGCTCTTAAAGCAAGGTGCATTAAAAAGCCCAGTCGGAGTGGGACTGTCTTTGTTAAATATTCATTACTTTCGTATGTCTCTCTGAAATGCCAGGAATCGCGGAGGGCTGGTGTAAGTAAGGTTAGACATCTCTGACTTGTCATGAGGGATGACTGGACTTGTCCACTAATGAGCGCCCGGGCCAGACTAACTATATGCGTCTCTCCTGCCGCCGGCCTGGATTTCATCACTCGCCCACAGGCCGGGGTCTGATTATACTAAGGTATTTAGAAGAATGTCCCAGAAATCTCAAAAACATGCCAAGCTAGCTCTCAGGAGAGCACTGGATACCTTATTAGTGCTGTAAGAACCAGCCAGCCAGGAATTCGGGGGAATATCAAAGGTGGCGTGGCCAGATGATGCTAATAAGATACACCAATGTCCGTTGACGCTTTCCTGAATTTTTATGAGCACAAGCAGAGAGATAGTTTCATTACAGGTTTTGAGCACTGCGAGCGAGAGATAGATTTGTATTCCAGACTTTTTAAATGAGCGTATGAATTCTGTTCACCATTTGTATTGTAATATATTTCAGCAGAGGGAAGAAATAAAGAATAGGATAAGGGAGACCCATGAAACAAAGTTTTTCAGCATGTGATTCCAAACAATTTCATACAACAATCAAAAAAACAGCTCTTGTCTCATGAAACTGATTTTTTGAGTACCACAATGGTGTTTTTGCACGTCTTTATGCTTGCTTAATAATCCAGGTAAGGAAATCACAGGAAGTCGAATCGGTTCATCTGGACACAACGTTTATTGGGAGAAACGTGTCATTGCTCTTCATCATTTTGTCCAGATGAACTGATTCAACTTTCTTCGGTCACTCATCTAAGTGACATCTTCATTCTCAACTGTGACTGCAGGTATCCCCACCCTTATAAACACAATACAGTGCCATAACAACCAAAACCAACAATCAGTTTCATATACAAATTGCCGTGACCATTAACTAGAGTAACAATGGCCATGTGTACTAGTCACAGAGGATTGGGGAATGTTTGCAATCACAGCATTGTAAGATAATAATAATTTTATTTATATAGCACCTTTCTAAAACAATGTTACAAAGTGCTTCACAAAAAAAAAAAACCCAGACAAGGCAGGAATAAGAGTAAGTTCAAATAAGAGTAAAATTAAAAACAGTAAAAATAAAAACAAATTTGGTGATGGTGACAGATGTACTCTTCAGCCCCCCTTGGTTCAGGGATGGTCGTTCCCTCTTCACATAGAAGGCCTCTTTGACTCCCCGTTCAAACCAGTGTTCCTCCCTATCAAGGATGTGCACATTTAGTTGCAAGGATGCTTTTGCATGTTTTAGCCCATTCCCTACGAATGGCATATACTTTGCTGTGCATTACTCTCGATGATTTTCTTCTTTTTTTTCCCCAGGAGTTTTTATTGATCGGCTATATTACATACATATAGTACAATTCAAGTGCTCTTTCCAAAGTATCCCATAGTGTTTTAGATTTTGAATGAGTTTTTACTACTTTGCTTCCCGGCAGCCCTTGGTTTCCATTCATTTCGGAACGGTTTGAAAAATCAATTCGCCCAGACTTGAAATTTGCGTGGGTTAGCTAATCTATAGTATTGTAGTGAATTCGGGGGGCAGTCCGGGAGACCGTCGCCACAGCTGGGACGCGAACCCGTATTGCCCACACCGCGGGAGACAACACTGACCGCTCGACTTAACTGGTTAACATTGTCGCTTGCGGTGTGGGAGACACGGGTTCGCGTCCCGGCTGCGGCAACGGTCTCCCGGACCGCCCCCCGAATTCGCTACATTGGTGTCGGAAGTGGGATGGTGAGACCGTAAGGCCATCGGAAGCGTATGCGCCCAGAGGCGTGAAGGAGCTGATATGCTTAAGCACAGGGACGCGCTTCCCGAAGGACGGGGGTAGTGTAACGTGCATGGATAAGTAGACACGCTGGCCGCTAATAGACACAGGAAGTGGAAGAAACCTCTTAGGAGAACATCTGTCTAAGAAAGTGTTTTCGCACAAAGCTGAACTGAAACAGACTAAGAAGCGATTCTATCCTTATGGCCAGAAGACTCCACTAAAGTGTCTAGGTTACTTTAAAGCACCGCTGGCATGGCAAGACAACGTCATAACAGGAAAGGTTTATGTTATCAAAGGAAACGGAAACACTGATGGGCAGAAAATCCTGCTTTGCATTAAAGATATTGACACCCGGAGGAAATGTAAATGTAAATGCAGTGGACCAGACAGATAGATTCAGCCAATTAGCACAAGAATATGAGTCACTCTTTAAAGGACTAGGACAGATTACTGATTACAGTCACAGAGTAACAGTCGGTGAGAAAGTCTCACCTGTAGCTCAGGGTTTGAGCAGAGTCCCTTATCCAATGATAGAAGCTGTACACCAGGAGCTAGACAACATGCTTGAGGATGGTATCATCGAAGAGGTGAATGAAGGATCTGAGTGGATCTGTAATATTCTACTTACACCAAAGAAAGACACAAGGGAAGAGACGAGAAGAAGAGAAACTGCTCCGCTTGTCTGCTCAACCAGCCACTGAATGACAATCAACCTCTTCAACCACTTGAACTGCCGCCCAGACCCTGGACTAAGTTAGGCAATGACCTAGTAGGTCTTATAGGGAACAACTACATATTGACTCTAACTGACTGTTATACTTCATACCCAGAGGCAATTGTCATAAATGACATATCTTCAGCCACAGTCATTAAGGAGTTGACAAAAATATTTGCTCGGTTTGGTTGTCACAGACAATGTCAAGCAGTTTGTTGGACAGCTATTTGAATCTCTCCTAACAATGTGTGGAATCAAGCACATACGCACATCACCGTACTATCCAAAGTCAAATGGCAAAATAGAATGGTTTCATAGATACCTGGGGAAGGCCTTCAGAGCAGCTGACAGTGAAGGAAAGAAATGGAGAGAGGAACTCCCAGAGCATCAGGAGAAACACCAGCCAAGCTCATGGTTGGTTGGACGAGACATTCGTACCAAGTTACCAAAGCTGGTGGAAGGAAAAAACAAAGGACATTCAAAAACACCACCAAGAATACACAGACAAACTGAAAGACTATGCTGACAAGACAAGCAGTAAAGGTTGCCAGTACATTGCCAGTACAGAATAATGGTAAACTGGATTCTAAATTCAGAGAAACACCTCAGACTATTTCTTTGAACTCATAAACACCGAAGATGGATCCAGGATCACAAGGGATGTTTAACATCTTCGCCACACTCCTGTGGTAATCGACCTTGATGCTGCTGTGCCAGCAGAAGCACGTGAGGACATCGGCGTTCCAGCAGATGCACGTGAGGACATCGGCGTTCCAGCAGATGCACGTGAGGACATCGGCGTTCCAGCAGATGCACGTGAGGATGCTGGAGTTTTGGACATGCAGGATGTTCTGAGCACTCCAACCGAGTGCCCACAGGAAGCTGTGTCGGTGCCATATAATCAGTGTTACCAGAAGTGGCAGAATTATCAAGAAGCCAACCCGATACAGAGACACTTAATTGAGATACATAGGAGAAAGAAACGAATCTGTTTAAGTTAGCTTTTTTTTTTTAAAAGTGGATTTATTGAATATTGAGATTTTTGATTGATTTGGAACTTGTTTGAAATATGTTGGTTCAAGAATATAGAAATTAGTTTAACAGAATGTTCAAATATGTCTATGTTTATGTTTGAGAATGGAAACAAAACAAAACCAAACCAAGACATTTCATTTATCATTTGTCATTAGTTTGATTATGTTGGTGGTAAAGTAAGGACAACTGTAACTCTTAACGAAGTGTAGTGTAGTGGAAGATATCGCGAGAACAGAGAGACGGGAAGTGAGGGGGACGAGAATGTACTGGAGCGAGAGGATGGACAATAAAGAGAGTTAAGAATAAATATTGCTTATTTATTGGATGACACAACATAATCCATCACAATAAACATTTAGTCAACTGTTCCTTTTTTTTCAATCAGTTACGTTATCGTCGCAGGATAATACAGTCGAAGGTGCAGAACGATTTGAGAAGTTGTCCAGGTTCACGCAGGCTCAGCGGAAGCTACAACAGAAATGTGTGTCGCCGTCAGAAAATAGTCCCTGGAGAATTTTTTTTTTTAACTTTTAGCTACACTTATAGGGCATTATAGATGCTTATAGGGCGTTATAGATGCTTATAGGGCGTTATAGATGCTTATAGGGCGTTATAGATGCTTATAGGGCATTATAGATGCACGCTTCATAGAAAGTGTTACCAAAATCTGGTAAATATTATAGCAATCTAAAACAATACGGTATGCTTAGCCATATGTTGGAGAGTAATGGAAAGTACGCGATTTTTAATAAATGGGCAAAAACACCGGAATGCTCCTTTAGCATTCTCTTGGTTTCGGTACTTGCCTCGCTTTTTTAACAGTGTGTTTTGGGCGTGTCTGGGAAGGATTGTGGCGCTGAGTGGCAGGGGTCCGTCCTGTTTGGCTGCGTTCATTAGCGTGGCGGTTGTCTGTCTCTGTGTCCCGGTGGACCTGTCTCACTTCCTGTCTGACCTGTCAATACTGTACGTGTCCGCGCGCTTTGTCGCTGGAAATAATCGAGAGGTCTCTATGGCAACACATCGAGTTATTTCACATGAGCCGCTCCCACAAGAGGAGGGCTAAAAATAGCAGTGGCGATGAGATGGAATGAGTTGATGATAACCGTACAACCACAAAAAGAAGGAAGGAAGAAAGAAAAGAAAGTAGTAGAGAAGAGATGACGGTACCAGTCCAGGACTTGGCCGGCAGCCGCTGCAAGACTGGTTGAGCTACCATGCGACTATGCAAATCCCACCTCATGATAAGCACCAGTCTCGCCTGTGTCACGCACACCTGTGATGTCTCCAAAGCCGACATCATTTACGTGACGCTGGATGGATGACTAGAAACCCAGTCGGTGCAAACGGTCAAGGTGGCAGAGAAATAAATAAATAGATGGCTCCCCGGGTTGGAATAAACCGCCGACAATGACAGAGATGAGAGCAACACCGTCCATAGTGTAAATGAACAATAACTACCACACGTTTTCAAATATACACGGTACAAATAAAACACACATTCCTGTTTCACTGGACTACAACACGGTCACCTCCAGCGTCCTTGTTCACATCTTTTTCTGTCACAGCATAGCTGTTATATATATATATATATATATATATATATATATATATATATATATATAAGGCATATTTCATCTATGTATGAGCGAGTCACAGTAGATGACATGCTGTCACTGGTAAGTTCACCCATCCTGTCTGACAGGGATGACGTGGGCCATTCGACTACTCGGATGTCACCAAGCTCATGATACAGACCCGACACACACAAACGCGCTTATGCACGCACACACACACACACACGCATGCATGCATGCAAGCAAGCAAGCAAGCACACATAAACACACACGCATTCATGCATGCATGCATGCACACAAATGCATACATGCACACACGCACACACGTGACCAAGAGCAAAGCCCCATGACGCCAAGTCATATATATATATATATATAGTATATATGCGCTCGTCTTTTTTTATTTTCTTCCCTTTTCATCTCAATTTGACATGTTGAATTCCCAGTTCTCACATCCTCGGCTTTTGACGGTGGGTTAAAAATAACACCGCAGCATCAGTCTTTCATTCCTGTATCCAGACGTCAGTCAGACTTGGCTGCTGGTGATTTGCGGTATTGATAAGGGCGGCGTGTGGCACCGCGAGAGGGGCGAACGCGGTGAATTCACCAGACGGAGGATAATTAGATATGCACTTCACAAAATCCAATGAAGGCCCTGCCGCTTTCCGATAACACAATATTAACGAGGTGGCGGCATGGCTCAGGAGGTGGAGCGGGTCGTCTGGTAATCAGACGGTCGCTGGTTCGATCCCCGGCTCCTCCAGAGAGCGTGTCGGAGTGTCCTTGAGCAAGACACCGAACCCCGAACTGCTCCTGATGAAAAGGCTTAGGTGGCCCTTTCACTCCATGCATTTGCACACAGACACACACACACACACACACACACACACACGAATTTGTGCGTATGAGCCGCGAGAGCAGCTGCTGGAACCCGTAATTGCGAGTGCTAAATTCAAACGCTATCGTTATCTCGGTTGGCAGGGGCATAAATATTAATACATCATAAATAGCCATAAAGAGCACGCCTGTCCTCATTTGCATCCATACACAGTGTCTGTGGGAGAGGAAGGAGCCATCATTTATGGAGGAGGGCGGGCAGGAGGGAGTCTCGGAGAGGAAATGACGGGCTCTCCAGACAGAAAGCCGGAGGAAGAGGTGCGTGAAAGGGGGAGGACGGCGGACGGAAGCTGGCATAACGGCGTCATCCGCCATGAATCCCAGTGTGCCCTCAGACGGAAGTAGGGGCCCGCAAAGGAGAGAGAGAGACAGAGAGAGAGAGAGCGAGACGGAGAGAGAGAGAGAGAGACAGAGAGAGAGAGAGAGAGAGAGATGGAGAGAGAGAGAGAGAGAGATGGAGAGAGAGAGACGGAGAGAGAGAGAGAGAGATGGAGAGAGAGAGAGAGAGAGAGAGAGATGGAGAGAGAGACGGAGAGAGAGAGAGAGAGAGACGGAGAGAGAGAGAGAGAGATGGAGAGAGAGAGACGGAGAGAGAGAGAGACGGAGAGAGGGAGAGAGAGAGAGAGAGAGAGACGGAGAGAGAGAGCGAGATGGAGAGAGAGCGAGAGAGAGAGAGAGAGAGAGAGAGAGAGCGAGACGGAGAGAGAGAGAGAGAGACGGAGAGAGAGAGAGAGAGAGAGAGAGACAGAGAGAGAGAGAGAGAGACAGAGAGAGAGAGAGAGAGAGAGAGACGGAGAGACGGAGAGAGAGAGAGAGAGAGAGAGAGAGAGAGAGAGAGAGAGAGAGAGAGAGCAACAAATATCTAACAACCAGAGCCAGTTAGCAGCAAACATGGCAGAGTAAAGAAGTACAGTCAAGGATAAAAGAAAAGTAATGAACAGGAAAGAAAAACAAAACACAGTATTGTGTGAATATGGATATGAAAATCTGCACCTCAGCAAGCTGAAGAAGTGCTCTCCTCCCTCTGCGTTGGCAACACACACCTGTACATGTACTTGTCCTGTCCTTGGTGCCCAGCTGTCTGGAGGGAAGGAGAGAGGGATGAGAAACGGAGAATCGAAACATGAAAAATATCCTTTGTTTCCTGTGTTTGGCTTTGTTTATTTGTCAAGGACAACACAAGTAAGACAAAACAAACAAACAAACAAAGGGATGCCTCGCTGAGAGTTTCCAAGCTAATGTGCAGCCCTTGACCCTGGCTCGGCTTTTTAGCTGCAATAACAAACATCGCAGAGCACACCGGACCCACATCCCATCCAAGGATACGAGGGAAGGAAACGAGGAAATGAGAAGAGAAAAACCAAAACACGGTATTGTGCAACGTGCATATATGGACATGAAAATGACCTGCCCCTGCAGATCATTTGCAAACTCTTACAGTTTTGTAAAATACCTGATCTCTTATTTCCCCTTCCCTTTTGTGTATGCACACACACACACACACACACACACACACACACACACACAGACACACACACACACACACACACACACCTGTACACGTGTACGTGACCTGTCCTTGGCCTCCAGCTGTCCAGGGGGCACCAGACAGACTGTGCTGCTGCACGGTGCTGCTGCGCCGCGCCGGCTGTTCCCGTCTCCGCCCGCCGCCCGCCCCCCGCCCCGCCCTCCGCCGGCCCGCTGGCCGCGTGCTGGGAGCAGAGGAGGGATGGCAGCTGTTGGTGCCGGGGTCCCACCTGCAGGGGTTTTATCACTCGCTACGGTGCCCCAGCTGCTTACCCCGTCACTTAATCAGCGCAGACATCACCGAATGACAAAGAAGGGCTCGGTGGTGGGGGAGGGGGGTGTAGGTGAGAAGACCGGGGGGGGGGCAGATAGAGGGGGAGATGTGACGACGGAGATGCGCCGGCGGCAAGAGAGCGGAGGACGGTATGAATGTAATTGGCGATCAGCGGCCCGGTTGGCTGTTGGGCAGATCACAAACAGCTTGTGGTGGTGGTGGTGGTGGGGGTGGGGGTGGGGGTGGGGGTGAGTTACAAGCCCAAATTATGAACCAGCAACTACACGATGGGGCCTTCTGCAAACACATGATGAGCGGGCACGAGTTGTGTTTTTTTCCTCTAATTAAACTCCAAAGTACAAACACTCGAACCAAACACGAGCGTTTGTTTACAGTATCGTCTGCGTAGACCTGCCTCGTTAGTCACGGTGCTGAGGCCTGCACCAGTTAAAACCCCAAATCCGGGAGTTTTCTCCATTAATTGGTTAATTTATCTGGATGGAGTCAGGTCACATCATACTAATGGGCATCTTTACCTTGGCTGGAGACGCTCTACATACCACTGCTGTTAGTTTTTTTCTTTTTTTGGGCAGGGGGGGGTTTCCCCCTTTTTCTCCCCAGCTGTATCCGGCCAATTACCCCACTCTTCCGAGCCGGCCCGGTCGCTGCTCCACCCCCCTCTGCCGATCCGGGGAGGGCTGCAGACTACCGCATGCCTCCTCCGATACATGTGGAGTCGCCAGCCGCTTCTTTTCCCCTGACAGTGAGGAGTTTCACCAGGGGGACGTAGCGCGTGGGATCACGCTGTCCCCCCCCCCCCCCAAACAGGCGCCCCCACGGACCAGAGGAGGCGATAGTAAAACAACCGGCACACATACTCACATCTGGCTCTCCACCCGCAAACAGGGCCATTTGTTGTGGGGCGTCGGGGGGTGGCATGTTGCCTACCAACCCGGGGATCGTCGGTTCAAATCCCCGTGTTACCTCCGGCTTGGTCAAACGTCCCTACAGACACAATTGGCCCTGTCTGCGGGTGGGAAGCCGGACGTGGTTATGTGTCCTGGTTGCTGCACTAGCGCCTCCTCTGGTCGGTTGGGGCACCTGCTTGGGGGGGGAGGGGTACTGGGGGGGAATAGCGCCATCCTCCCACGTGCTACGTCCCCCCGGTGAAACGCCTCACTGTCAGGTGAAAAGAAGCGGCTGGTGACTCCACGTGTATGGGAGGAGGCATGTGGTAGTCTGCAGCCCTCCCCGGATCGGCAGAGGGGGGTGGAGCAGCGACCGGGCCGGCTCGGAAGAGTGGGGTAACTGGTCTGGTCCCAGGATCCATTTCTACACGGGCAGGAACTGTTTACTGCTGAGCTGACGGCACACCAGCCACAATGGCTGCTGCACCTTGGTTGTAGTCCTCACTGCCAGATGGGGGGATGGATCTTGGGGTGGGGGGGGGGGGTCACGGATTTCAGCGTTAATGGATGTTGATTGGAGGGGAGTGTTTTTGGGACACGGGTCCTTGAAGGTGTGAGTAGTCGGTGAGAAATGGGGAGAAACTATAGCAGCGGTATCGACTGGTGCACTGAGGAGTACAGAATGAGAGAGAGAGCATAAAGGACAACGAGAGAGAGAGAGGGAGAGAGGGAGACGGGGGGGGGGGGCTGAGCTACCGCGGGGCATGGCGGAGGCAAGAGAAACTAGTTTTTGCCTGCTGTACCCGAGTCCATACCGTCAGCATATCCATCGCTGCTGGGGGCGAGCTCAGCATCTTACCACCGACACCGTCGTATCCGCTCCCCCCTTTCCAAAACATCTCGTTATTTCTCAGTGAATGTTTCATTATTTGTTATTTCTCAGTGAATGTTTGATTATTTATTATTTCTCAGTGAATGTTTGATTATTTATTATTTCTCAGTGAATGTTTTATTATTTATTATTTCTCAGTGAATGTTTTATTATTTATTATTTCTCAGTAAATATTTATCCCCGCTAATTGTTTGGGGTGGTGGAGGAGGAGCAGATTAAGAAATTGACTTGACAAACCGTGTGGATTTCACGGTGTCGTTAGTCGGAAGCGCAGGGGGGTTGGAGCCAGGTATTGTCTTGTGCACACACACACACACACACACACACACACACACACACACACACACACACACTGCACAGACACACACACACACTGCACACACACACAGACACACACACACACACACACACACACACACACACAGACACACACACACACACTGCACACACACACACACACACAGTGAAAACTCTCCACGGTGACATGCCGTGGGCCATTATACAATACTCATTGCAGAAGTCGTAGTGGAGCTGGTCTTTGTGTACGGGAGAATAATCCGGATGATTTCCTTGGCACACAGAGCCGCGCCGCACAGCCAGACTCCTCCCCCCCCTCCCCCCCATCTTCTCTTTCTCCTCACCATGGTGATTTATTTGTCCTGAGGCGGCAGGCACCCGCGCCTTCACAGACACACACCCCCCCAATCAGTCACACACAGGTCCAAGGCTTTCTGTTGTCTGCCAAGCCGTCTCACAAGAATGGCCTTGTGACTTCCTGCGTGTGTGTGTGTGTGTGTGTGTGTGTGTGTGTGTGTGTGGAGATGGGTAAGAAAGATGTATAAGAAAATCTGAATATGGCATGTTGCTCTGAAGTGTAGACTGTGATTGTGTAGTGTGTGTGTGTGTGTTGTGTGTGTGTGTGTACATGTGAATGTTTGTGAACACACTGAATAGCAATGTATAGACAGCTGGCTAAGTGAGACCTGTTTTATGAGAAATATCTCCCCCTCCTTTCTTCTCTCTCTCTTTCTCTTTTTTCCAGCTGGCTGCAGTTGGTGTTTATGCCAAGCCCTCGCGGCCAGAGAGACATATCACACAGCCCAGAAAGATCTGAGTGACCGCGGTGACACTCGCCGGGCCCGACCGCACACTCATACACTGACATGACAAACACATGCATGCATGCAAACACACATATAGATAAGCGTGACTACATGTATGCACTAACACGGATACACACGTACGTATGCACGAATGCTTGCACACGCACAACACACACACATCCAAAAACTTGTACAAATACACTCACGTGGACTGATGACGATATGCAAAAGTGCTTAGAGATACACACACACACGCACACACACACCATTGCTCAAACTTGGCCTTTGCCCCTTAAAGTAATTAAGCTGGGGTTTGTATCCATGCTTATGCTCGTGCTTATGTGCGCGTCTATCAGCAACTAAGGAAGGGCTCATGAAAGAGCTGGCGGGGGATTTTACAGTTATCATGCTTGTGTACACTACTGCCCTCACCAAGTCCACCTCCCCAGCAATCCAGTCACTAATTGCCTGCAACAGAATGGTGCTGGAATTTGGGTACAAGGCCAAAAAAATCTCCGAGTCTTAACGAGCACAACCCTGTGGTCGCTGGGGTTCACTATGGCGTCTTTGCTTTTGGTGCCACACACAGTGTGGAACTCGGAACTACTGAAACATCTACCCGCACACATACACCTACATACACACATGCATATGGACGCAGTCACTTACAACTGAGAGCCAAATATTTTTTATTTTTTTTGGATTACTTTTCCCCCCTTTTCTCCCTAACTGTATCCGGGCAATTACCCTACTCTTCCGAGCCGTCCCAGGTGCTGCTCCACCCCCTCTGCCAATCAGGGGATTGCTGCAGACTACCACTTGTCTCCAGGGGTGTAGCACAATATATGGGCCCTATATATAAGCAGTGTCTGTGGGCCCCTTCCCTCTTTTGTCTCTCACACATGACTTTCACATCATTGTAGCTGTGATGCTGATACATGTATGATACTGCGTGTGTTACAGTACTAGCTAGCTAGCTAACTCCTACTGTGTTCAGGTAGTAGGAAGAGTTGGCTAGCTAGCTGCTACTTAGCTGTGGTAGTAGGAGTTAGCTTGCCACCTTTCTTTTGAAAGCTCCTAGCTCACCTTTCTTTTGGAAGAAATTACTCAAGTTGTTTTCCCTCATTTTGCCTTCTCTCCCTTTCCTTTTTTCTTTTCTTTTCTTTAATTCAGATTTTACTTTCTTTGGGAAAGACAGGACTCTGTGCTTGTGCTTGTATCAGCCGTCACTCGCGACAGAACTAGAAGAGCTGCATTGAGAGATTCTCATGAGGAGCAGACTAAACCAGTTTGCACCTTTTTGTAAGGGGTGAGAGGGGCCTCAGAGAGGGGTGAGAGGGGCCTCAGAGAGGGGTGAGAGGGGCCTCAGAGAGCCTCCACTATTTTCTTTAAGTCCCTCAACTGATTTACTGGGCCAATTTTAACTGAAGTTATGACACTTATTAATTAGAAATACAAATTTGCAAACCAAAACAAACTTTTAATCCAGGCTTCCCAAGGGCCCCCCACCTCCCTTTTGGGCCGTGGTAGCACCCCCCCCCCACTACGACGCCTCCTCCGATACAGGTGGAGCCGCCAGCCGCTTCTTTTCACCTGACAGTGCATTTCACCAGGGGGACGGTGCACGTGGGAGGATCATTGTATTACCCCAAGCTACTCCTCCCCCCAGAGCAGGCGTCCCGACTGACCAGAGGGGGCGCTAGTGCAGCGACCAGGACACATACCCACATTCGGCTTCCCACTCGCAGACACGGCCAATTGTGTCTCTAGGCACGCCTGACCAAGCCGGAGGTAACACGGGGATTCGAACCGGAGATCTCTGTATTGGTAGGCAACGGAATAGACAGCTACGCCACCCGGATGCCCCCAAGAGCTAAATAATTGGACGGCACTGAGAGCGGGGACTGTTCTGGCCATGGCTGTTTAGAGGCGTAAAAGACAGCGAAAATAGGACTAAATCAAATTGCCGAACGTGATTGAGTCCTATTGTGTGGCCTGGGCCGAGAAAGGAAGAAGGGGGAGAAAAAAATGTGGTGGAGTGAGGCAGAGAGAGAGAGAGAGAGAGAGAGAGAGGAATGCCTTGATATGTAGAGCTTATTAGGGCCAGAGTTTCTGAATTGGACTTGATCACTAGGGATTCTTTGGCAAAGCCAATGTATCAGCACACGCTCTTGCTCAGCTACACAATGTGACTTTCCGTGCGGAAAGAGTGCGAGCATGCAGTCTCTTACTCCCAATGACACTCGCATAACGACACACACGCAACTCCCACACACATCAAACACAACTGGGTATTCACCCCCCCCCCACACACACACACATACATACATACACACACACACACACACACACACGTGCACATTAAGTTATGGTAGCTTGCATGAGTTCCCTTGAACTTTGTGCAGTGAGATTTTGGACCATGGTCAAGAGTGTGTGTGTGTGTGTGTGTGTGTGTGTGCGTGTGCGTGTGTGTGTGAGAGAGAGAGAGTGGGGCGACTACTGTGCTCGAGCTTGGCTCTGCAGAATTAAGAATTATTAACCCTGTCTCTGCACCGTGGGCTTTCTATTTAAAACACACAGCTTTTCCTTTGAACAATATGACATCCGAACTGGCACACGGTTGGTTTTTTTCTCAGAACTATCTCACGTCTGTTTTTCAATAAAGCAGTAAACCTACACCATCTTTATTTTGCAGTTCGCTTCATCCATCAATTGAATTAGAGAAACCTTGACTGAAGTAACAATGCCTTTTACAGTTTTACAAAGATCATAAATACTTGCCATGCTCAATGTTATGTAATTATAACATTGTCAAAATTATTTGTCGGAATGATAGCTGTACATATCATTCAAATCCCAATATTGTGCAAGTATGTATGAATCTGGATATATTTTCACCAACCAGTGTAGTATGAGTGAACAGCGTCCCTGTGTGCATGGTGCACCAAGGCGATATCATCCTCATGTGCATGGTGCACCCAAGGTGATATCATCCTTGTGTGTAGGGTGCACCAAGGCGATATCATCCTCGTGTGTAGGGTGCACCCAAGGCGATATCATCCTCGTGTGCATGGTGCACCAAGGTGATATCATCCTTGTGTGTAGGGTGCACCAAGGCGATATCATCCTTGTGTGTAGGGTGCACCCAAGGCGATATCATCCTCATGTGCATGGTGCACCAAGGCGATATCATCCTCATGTGCATGGTGCACCCAAGGTGATATCATCCTTGTGTGTAGGGTGCACCAAGGCGATATCATCCTCATGTGCATGGTGCACCAAGGCGATATCATCCTCATGTGCATGGTGCACCCAAGGTGATATCATCCTTGTGTGTAGGGTGCACCAAGGCGATATCATCCTCATGTGCATGGTGCACCCAAGGTGATATCATCCTTGTGTGTAGGGTGCACCCAAGGCGATATCATCCTCGTGTGTAGGGTGCACCCAAGGCGATATCATCCTTGTGTGTAGGGTGCACCCAAGGCGATATCATCCTCATGTGCATGGTGCACCCAAGGCGATATCATCCTTGTGTGTAGGGTGCACCCAAGGTGATATCATCCTCGTGTGTAGGGTGCACCCAAGGCGATATCATCCTTGTGTGTAGGGTGCACCCAAGGTGATATCATCCTTGTGTGTAGGGTGCACCCAAGGCGATATCATCCTTGTGTGTAGGGTGCACCCAAGGTGATATCATCCTCGTGTGTAGGGTGCACTCAAGGCGATATCATCCTTGTGTGTAGGGTGCACCCAAGGCGATATCATCCTCGTGTGTAGGGTGCACCAAGGCGATATCATCCTCGTGTGTAGGGTGCACCCAAGGCGATATCATCCTTGTGTGTAGGGTGCACCCAAGGCGATATCATCCTCGTGTGTAGGGTGCACCAAGGCGATATCATCCTCGTGTGTAGGGTGCACCACGGCGATGTCATCCTAGTGTACAGGGTGCACCAAGGCGATATCATCCTCATGTGTAGGGTGCACCAAGGCGATATCATCCTCGTGTGTAGGGTGCACCAAGGCGATATCATCCTCGTGTGTAGGGTGCACCCAAGGCGATATCATCCTTGTGTGTAGGGTGCACCCAAGGCGATATCATCCTCGTGTGTAGGGTGCACTCAAGGCGATATCATCCTTGTGTGTAGGGTGCACCCAAGGCGATATCATCCTCGTGTGTAGGGTGCACCAAGGCGATATCATCCTCGTGTGTAGGGTGCACCCAAGGCGATATCATCCTTGTGTGTAGGGTGCACCCAAGGCGATATCATCCTCGTGTGTAGGGTGCACCAAGGCGATATCATCCTCGTGTGTAGGGTGCACCACGGCGATGTCATCCTAGTGTACAGGGTGCACCAAGGCGATATCATCCTCATGTGTAGGGTGCACCAAGGCGATATCATCCTCGTGTGTAGGGTGCACCAAGGCGATATCATCCTCATGTGTAGGGTGCACCAAGGCGATATCATCCTCGTGTGTAGGGTGCACCAAGGCGATATCATCCTCATGTGTAGGGTGCACCAAGGCGATATCATCCTCGTGTGTAGGGTGCACCAAGGCGATGTCATCCTAGTGTATAGGGTGCACCAAGGCAATGTCATCCTAGTGTGTAGGGTGCACCCAAGGCGATGCCATCTAGAGTGTCGCTAATGGTCACCCAGCTTCCAGTCTGATAAAGTATCAAGAAATTTTATCAACCAAGAAATGATAGACTTTGAGATCTCTCATTAGAAAAGCCAACAAAATACAGCTCCACACACACACACACACACACACACACACACACACACACACACACACACACACACACACACACACACACACACACACACACACACTGTTCAGCAGCTATTTCTGTACACCCTTGATCATTCATAGATGGCTAATGATCATCCCTTGGCGACTACATGTCAAGACTATAGGCTACACTACTGTCTCTGACATGTGCCTGTCTGACTTGTTTACGCGTGTTAATTGCTTTAAAGCCAGTTCCTTTGGGAACGAATGGCTCATCACAGCAAAAATACGCCATAATGAGATGATCGGGACTTTCGCCAGAGAAAACACAGGGCTGTGAGAGAGAAGAAGTACCGATCAAAGCAGAGCTCGGTACTCTTTGCATCTGTGTGATGATCATCTTTTCACTCCCCTTCCCATAGACTGCATGTCAGAGATATGGATTCTCATCATTCTGTCACGCAACACCTCGAGGCCAAAAAGTGAAAATTAAAAAAAAAGGCTCAACAGCAATTTCAAAAATAATAGTGATAAATGGTGGTTGAATTATGATATTATCGTATTCTAACATGCCCCTGAGAATTCTCATTTATCATTATTTACTGCAAGGGCTCAGTTTGAGTAAGAAGCCAATTTTCTATTCATGTGAGGGAGAAATATGTTCGAGAATCCTCCATTTGACGCTGGACTGGCTTGTTGGTATTCCAGTTTGCTGCCATCGCATCCTTGGGGGAAATAGTCCCACCAAGAGCCTTGAGGCCCAACTTTCATTAAAAATAAAATTTGACAAAGCCCCTCGGGATTGTTCGACCCGCATTGGCTTACCCAAATGGCAGGTCATGTAGAATGTCATTTACAGCTGGGTTTTCTCAGTTATAAGGACATTGCTGCTTGTATATTTTGATTGGTAAAGAACTGTTAGCATATTTTTAAGATAGTGTTTTAGATTTTTCTGCTGTTCCAAACACTCAAAGTGAAGCCAGTGTTCAACCTCATGTACCACCACTTCTAGCATTAACTTAGGCAATTGTAATCAAACACCCATCAGTTTTAATAATAAAGACACAAGGAGTCAACTGGCCATATGCTTTTGGATCATTATTTAGTGACGTAAGAATAAAGGGGAAGGCGAGAAAGCACAACTGTTCTATCTCCAGAGGGGTATTTGCCAGGGCTGTTCTTGCCCCCCATACCTCTTCATCATATCCATCGAAGTTCCTGCCTGTCAAGTCAGGGTTTGTCATGTAATTGCTCCAATTCAAATCCGCAACAAGTTACATTACTTATCACTCTTTGTAGATGATGTAATTTTATTTTTGTCACACCCTAAATCATCAATCCCTGCACGACTACAATTAATTGAAACTTTCGGAAGTTTTTCAGTATACAAACTAAACTGGGGGAAGAGCAAACTGATGCCAATATCAGAAAAAGTAGACCTCGATTTCGTACACTGTAAACCATTTAAGATAGCAAGGGAGCAGCTCAAATCCTTAGGCATAATAGCTACACAGGAACATGGGAAACATCTGAAGAGCAACTGGGATTGTAGGATAAACCAGATGAAATGTAATACTGAGTTCTGGAATACCCTGCCTATCTCTATGGTTGTTGTATTACCGCTATAAAGGTGGTTTCTCTCCCAAGATTTCTACATGTCTTTCAATGAATCCCAGTGTTTATCCCATTCTTCTATTTCAAGAAGTTGGACTCCATCACAAAACGGTTAGGATATCTAAAACTCAACTTTGCAAGTATAAACCAGGAGACTTTGGTTTACCTCAATTCAAATTATATTATTGGGTGGCCAACCTAAACGTATTATCCTTCTGGCGCAATTGTTTCACTACAAATGAAACTCAAGTAAACGGACCTTCATGGCTTCAGATAAGAGGTGGACAAGCTGGCTTCAGAAAGTAAAAGCCCTGCCACGTATTTGTTCCACCCATGCACTACACTAGCTGAATTTAATTAGCGCATCCCTCCAGCCAAGTATCACCTTGTTAAGTGAATGGCTAGAACAAATACATGGTAGGACTTACTGAAGCCGGGGTGTCCACCTCTGCTTCAGATTGAATTGGCGTCTCTCCCAGCACTTCTGAAGAACCTGGCAAAGGTTAAAATACCAACCCATATAAAAAATCCAGTTGTTCTTCATGCCCTTAAAATTTGGAAACAAATACAGTCATTTCTTAATTTGCTCAAGGAATAATAATAATAATATAATAAACTTTATATATACAGCACTTTTCTAAACAAGGTTACAAAGTGCTTCACAGAACAGAATAAAATTGTTAAAAATTACACATTTGCAAAAAAAATTGTAAGAGAGAAAAAAAAGCACCAACCAATAAAACCATAAAATAAGAGCAAAAAGGAAGAAAGCAATTTGTAAGGGTAAAAATAAAAACGGTATAAATAAATAAACAATTATCGAACATTTATAAAAGCTTTCATGAAAAGACAAGTTTTAAGACAAGATTTAAAAGAAGCTAGAGACTTCGTTTGTCTTAGTTGAATAGGAAGAGAGTTCCATAGTGTAGGGGCTCTAAGAGCAAAAGCCTGATCACCATTTGTGACAAAATGAGACCTAGGAATAACCAGCAGGCCTCCATCTGCGGATCGTAATGGTTGAGAGGGCATATACCAGGTCATTAAATTGGAAATGTAAATAAGAGCAAGACCGTTTAAGGCCTTAAAAGTGAGCAATAAAATTTTAAAATCAATCCGAAATATAACAGGGAGCCAGTGTAGGGAGGCAATCACAGGAGTGATATGGTCATGCCTTTTTGTCTCAGTAATGAGCCGAGCAGCAGCGTTTTGTACCAACTGCAGATGGCGTAGGGAGCCCTTGCTGATACCTGAGAAAAGGGCATTGCAATAATCAAGTCAAGAATAGATAAAAGCATGTACAACTTTTTGCAGATCGGCAATTGATAAAAATGTGGGCGGCACGGTGACCCAGTGGTTAGCACTGTTGCCTCACGGCAAGAAGGACCTGGGTTCGGACCCCAGGCCATCACATGTTCTTTCTGTGTGGAGTTTGCATGTTCTCCCCGTGTCTGCGTGGATTTCCTCTGGGTGCGCCGGTTTCCTCCCACCATCAAAAAGACATGCATGCTAGGGTTAATACTCCTGTCTGTGCCCCTGAAGGCAGTGGAAAGAAGAACTGGGGTTGGTCCCCGGGTGCTGCAGCTGCCCACTGCTCCTATGCAATAGGATGAATTAAAATCAGAGAATTCACCTCACTGACATGTCTTTGGACTGTGGGAGGAAACTAGAGCACCCAGAGGAAACCCACGCAGACATGGGGAGAACATGCAAACTCCACACAGAGGACGACCCGGGATGACCCACCAAGGTTGGACTAACCCGGGGCTCGAACCCAGGACCTTCTTGCTGTGAGGTGACAGCACTAACCACTGCGCCACCGTGCTGCCCCAGTAGTTACCCAGAACAACAGAAAAGGTTCTGTTGGAGAGGTAAGAGCATAATAAACTAAGAGCCGAGCCCTTGATGCCTACCCAAGTCTCTAAGTGACTAAGAGGATACTGTGATCAATTGTGTCAAAGGCAGCACTTAAGTCTAAAAGAGCTAAAATCGAGCAGTCACCTCTGTTTGCAGTCGGCAGTAGGTCATTAACAACCTTAAATAGAGCTGTCTCGGTGCTATGAAGTGCTCTAAAATCTCAATTTAATCAATTGAGATTAAATTGCTCACCCCAGAACCTTAGACAAAAAAGACAATTTGGACAATGGTCTGTAGTTACGTAAGGACAGGAGATCTAAATTAGGTTTATTCAGCAATGGTGAACATTGGCAAGCTTAAAACTATCTTGAAAAGAACCAGAGGCCAGATAATTATTAAGAATTTGAAGAATAACGGGACTAACAGTTGAAAATATCTCCTTGAGCAGTTTAGTGGGAATGATGTCTAAGATACAGGAAGAGGAGTTCATATTGGAGAGTGTACTCTCTAACACTGAAATTGTAATTGGTTGAAATTGGGTAAAAGAGGCAGAACTAACATGAGGAATGGAAAGAATACAAGGGCCAGGCTAGGTTTGGGACCTGATATTCTCCACCTTATTTACAAATCGAGTGAGAAATTTTTCAGACAGGTCAACATCAGGTTCAAAAAAAGAAGTGGAGGGACCATTAATAACAGAATCAATTACCCTAAAGAGAGTTTTAGGATTGTGGTTATTTCTAGAGGTCAATTAAGAGAAGTATGCTGATCTTGCATCATTAACTGCCTTCTGGTAAATTAACATTTGGTTTCGGAGTCCGCGGTCATGTAGGTTTTCAAGGGTGTTATGTGCTAATTCGGACTTGTTGACCTTCCATTGTCATTCAGATTTTCTACAGAGTCTTCTAAGGGCATGAGTGTGATCGTTCAGCCATGGGAGGTTGATTTTTTTTTTTTGCCTAGTTTTAAACGGTACAGTTTGGTCAAGGATGGATAGGCACTGATCATTGAAGGAATTTAGCAGTCTATCTGGATTGAAAGGGGATATAGAGGGATTAAAGGATAATGAATTAAACGCATCACAGAATTTAACTGCAGAGCTAGCATTGAGAATGCGAGAACATGTTTTAGGATAGCGACTAGGAATAGAGATCTGTAGTGGAACTTTGAAAACAACAGTTTTATGGTGAGTTACAAGCATATCCACCAGATTAAGACACTTGAGAGAGAGAAAACAAATGAGAGTACAAGGTCTAAAATGTGACCTTTGGAATCCATGGCCTCTTTACCAGATTGAATGTGGTTAAAAGAATCTATTAGAGCCAAAAAATGTGAAGTTAAGGAATGGGAAGGACAACACACGAATATTAAAATCACCAAGAATAAGCACTCTGTCATATTTTGGCATGACAATACATAGGTCAGAAAACTCAAACATAACTAACTGAATTAGGGGGCCTATAAATTAAGATGCAGACTAAAGCGGGAGGGCCAGTGATTAAAAAACATAAAACCTCAAAGGAGATAAAATGACCAAAAGTAACAGGGTGGCACTTAAGACCTAACTTCTTCCAAAGGGCCTGGGAATTTGAAAATATGCAAAATCAGGGGGCCTAGCCTCAATCAGGGGAACAGTGTCCCCTGGGGACAGCCAGGTCTCAGTAATCATAAAAAATTCCACATTATTAAAAAAAAAATCATTAATGATAAATGATTTTTTACCCAAGAGATCTCACATTCAAGAGGGCAAAAATTGTTTGGTGTTGAAACCAATGGGGATACAGCAAATAGGATGTAAATTGCAGATATTTGCTCCAGATATTCAGCTGTTGATGTTTCTACTATTAGGTTACATTATGTGGATGAGAGGCCCGGTGCCTAATAATAGTCTGTATGGGAAAAATGCCCGGTGGGAGGGTTGATGGAAGATGTGGCCAGTGGAGGGAGCTAGTGGGGAGAAGAGTACTGTGGGGTGCCACCATTGGCGGAAGTGGAGGTTCCGGGAGGGAAGTGTGGGATGTAAAGAGTCATTCCTGGAGAAGACTACGGCGTGCTTCAGGTTGGCTGCTAGCATCCGGCTACCCAACCTGTATACATGGACAGCCCAATTTGCTACAATCATGCCTTTTCTCCAGCCTTAACAAACCCCACCTTTCTTGTTTAGAGAGACCAAAACGTTGCTACTATTAAATATCCATACCCTAATGGGAACCTGGTGTCTTTTTTTTTATCCCCCCCCCTTTTTTTTTTCTTCCAATTGTACTTGGCCATTACCCCACTCGTCCAAGCCGTCCCGGTCACCACTCCACCCCTGTGCCGATCCGGGGAGGGCTGCAGACTACCACATGCCTCCTCCAATACATGTGGAGTCACCAGCCGCTTCTTTTCACCTGACAGTGAGGAGTTTCACCAGGGAAACATAGCACATGGCAGGATCACACTATTCCCCCCAGCCCCCCCCCCCAACCGACCAGAGGAGGCGCTAGTGCAGCGACCAGGACTCATACCCACATCCAGCTTCCCACCCGCAGACACGGCCAATTGTGTCTGTAGGGATGTCCGACCAAGCCGGAGGTAACACAGGTATTTGAACCGGCGATCCCGTGTTGGTAGGCAATGAAATAGACCGCCATGCCACCCGGATGCCTACCTGGCGTCTTTCTAACAACTACAGCAGAGGTGTGGCTTACCATCGACACATTTTTACAGATATCGCCAAATCAGGAATTTTGTTAGAACACATCCCACAATATGAGCAGAAACCTGTGTATGCCACACTTGACAGCATCCTCAGACATGAACCTGGTGCTAAAAGATCAGTTTCTTTCTTCTATCATTTTCTACAATCCCACATAACAAACTGAAACCTCAGTGGGAACTAGAAGTCGACACTGTATTCCCGGCAGAAGCGTGGGAGAGAATCCTTGATGATATCCACCGCGGTCCCATAAACTTTAGACGCATCTTAATACAATTCAGGTTGGTACACAGACTCCACTATGCAAAAGCCAGTCTACATACCCTTTACCCTAACACATCTTCTCCCTTGTGTGACAAATGTAAACAAGAGACCGGGTCACTTACTCATCAGTTTTGATCCTGCCCCAGTTGACCTCCTTCTGGTGCCTTGTTTTTGACTATATATCAAAAGCATTCAATACAACTATAGCTCCTGACCCACATCTTGCCATCTTTGGTTCAGTAGTGATAAACCCAAGCTATTTCCCTATGTACATTGTTGGCTAAACGCCTTATTTTACAATTCTGGAAGTTTGAGTTAGTCCTCCATTCATGCAATGGTTCGGGGATCTGGGAAATGTACTACATGTGGAGGGATTGCGTTAAAAGCTGGCCAATACTTTCTTGAAAATATGGCAACCCCTCCTCGATGAATGGACCCTCAATAGAACTCTATCTTTAGCCACCCTCTCAATGCATTTGAAAATAAAAGACAACTGCATTGTAAATATTGGTTCTTCCAATTACACTGTATGTAAATAGAGCCGTCATTGACCACAACTTATATGTCCAGAGAAAGCTTAGAATCCCAACTAACCCAATTTAAAAAAAGGACCAACACACATTTGGCTCAAGCTCAAAAAAGACAATATTTATTATGACAACGACCTTTACATTTGTGCAGCGTACACTCCCCCCTTGGAGTCACCATATTATGATGATCAATTCTTTAGCAATCTCCACACAGACACCAGCCATTTCCAGGCTCAGGGGAGTGTGCTGTTGTGTGGTGATTTTAATGCCAGGACAGGTTCAGAGCCAGACTGCATTGAGACTCAGAGAAACGGCCACATATTCAGGCAACCCTCTCTGTACCTTATCCCCACCACTACAAAAAGAAACAACCCTGATAGTGTTGTAAACAAAAACGGGGATGAGTTAGTACACCTCTGTCAAGCCTTAGGTCTGTATATGCTTAATGGTAGGATCAGAGGGGACTCTTCAGGCCGGTTCACTTACTGCTCAGCTCTTGGGACTAGTGTAGTCGACTATGCCATCACTGACATGGACCCCTTCTTCATTAGTGCATTCACTGTCAGACCACAGACACCATTATCAGACCACTGCCAGATAAATGTGTTCTTAAAACGAATTGAACAACCAAAGAACACTCAATCAGTGCCCTGTGAACTGTTCAAATTAAACCCAACATACAAATGGGCTCCAAACAGCGTGGTTGAATTTAATAAGGCAACTAGCTCTACAGAGATCACTAACCTCGTTAACACATTTCTTCTAACACCATTCCAACCAAACTCAGATGATGTAAACCTGGCAGTTCAACAAATTAATGAAATATTTAATAGGTCAGCTATCAAGGCTAGCCTGAGAGAAGTTGACAATGGGCAGAATCGGAGACTTCAAAAAGAGAAATGGTTCGATGGAGACTGCAGAAATGCAAGAAAGAAACTACAACAAATATCTCATGAAAAACACCATCAACCACAGAAAACTGAATTAAGACAAAAATAATGTGAGATACTCAAAGAATATAAACAAACTTTAAAACGGAAAAAGCAAGATCACTACAACAAAACTCTCCGAGACATTGAAGAGTCTTTAAATTAAAATCAGTTTTGGGAAAAATGGAACAATTTGAATTCTAAACGATCCCAGGAACTAGCCATTCAAAATGGAGACATTTGGAAAAAATATTTTGAAAACCTATACAAAGAAATACTGCTAGAAGACCTCTCATCTGAACAAAAACATAGAAAGGCTGGAAATACTGGAATCAACGATAAAAAAAAACCCCCAATCAGAACCCAATTGACTACCAAATTTCACTAGAAGAACTAACGGACAAACTCCAAAGCCTCAAACCAAAAAAGCCTGTGGCCCTGACAGCATCAGGACTGAAATGCTCAAACACAGTTCTATTGAGCTGCAGAAGGCCCTGCTTAAACTGTTCAACCTGGTTTTACAAGCTAGCTGCTTTCCTGACACCTGGAATAGGGGGCTTATATCCCCAATATATGATAGTGGAGATAAATTTGACTCCAATAACTATTGAGGCATCTGTATGAACAGTAACCTGGGGAAGGTCTTCTGCTGTATTCTTACCGCCCGAATACAGGTCTTCCTTACCGAACATGGTTTCTTCAGCAAGAGTCAGATTGCCTTTCTACCAAATCACTGCACTATAGATTACATCTACACCCTACACACCCTAATTAATCATGTTCACCAAAAAAATAAAGAAAAAATATTTGCATGCTTCATTGATTTTAAGAAAGCATTTGAGTCTATCTGGCATGAGGGCTTATACTATAAAATCAGTCAAAGTGGTGTAGGGGGTAAAATGTTTGACATAATCAAATCTATATATTTGGAAAATAAGTGTGGCGTAAAACTTGACGACAAAAGAACAGAATACTTTACTCAAGGGTGAGGGGTGAGATAGGGCTGCAGTTTGAGTCCAACCCTATTCAATATCTACATCAATGAGTTAGTGGTGTTACTGGAACAATCTGCAGCTCCTGGTCTCACCCTAAACAACAAAGAAGTTAAATTCTTGCTCTATGCAGATGACCTGGTGCTGCTGTCGCCCACAGAACAGGGTCTACAGCAGCATCTGGATCTGCTAGGGAAATACTCTCAGAACTGGGCCCCGGCAGTAAACTTAAAAAAGACAAAAATTATGATCTTCCAGAAGAAGCCCAGGTGTCAGGAAAGTAGACGCCTATTTACTCTAGGTAACAACGCCCTCGAGCACACGTTATATTATGATACCTGGGACTGAAAATCAGTGCTTCGGGAAGCTTTCATCTGACAGTGAATGCACTTAAAGAGAAAGCCCGAAGAGCTTTCTGTGCAATAAAAAGAAAATTCTATAAAACAGACATCCCGATTAAAATCTGGTCCAACATCCTCGACAGTGTCGTCCTGCCCATTGCAGTATATGGAAGTGAAGTACGGGGTCCACTCAGTCAGCAAGACTACACTAGATGGGACAAACATCCAGTAGAAGCCCTGCATGCAGAATTCTGTTGAAAATTGCTAAACGTACAAAGGAAAACACCAACAAATGCATGCAGGGCAGAATTAGGCCGTTTCCCATTGATAATAAATATCCAAGAAAAGATCACTTAAATTCTCGATGCACCTTAAATAAAGTCCCCATGACACATTGCAATTTAAAACATTCCAAATCCAAGCGCTAAGAAAGAGTCCCCTCAGTCAGCTGGTTCTGAAACTAACTAACCCCGTAACCACTAACACAGATGAGTTTCAGACTAGCACTGCTAGCCAACCACAGATTAGAATAAACTAAATCATCAAACAATACAAAAACTCATATTTGGAACATTGGGGTGTAGAAACCAAATTACAACACAAATTAGAATGTTATCAGGCCATAAAAAGAGAATACAAATTAGCTGACTATCTCTCCACTGTCACACATAGTAAGCAGAGATAGATCCTTACCAAGCACAGGCTCAGTTCCCCTACCGAGTAAAGGCTCAGGACCACAGTCTAGCCATTGAAAAGCGCAGACACAAACAATCTTGGCTACCAAAAGAGCAAAGAATATGTAGTCACTTTATGGCAGGTGAGGTCGAGAAAGAGATGCACTTCTTGCTGAATTGTGAGAAATTCCAGAACATAAGAAAAAAACACCAGGAGAAATGTGAGAATCAGATTTCAATTTTTCTACTCCTGGATGAGAAAGAACAGTGGACACTTATTTTAGGAGAGGGCCAAAGTTCGCACCTTGCGGCGCAGTATGTGTCAGAATGCCATAGCTAGGGCCCTACCAAATTCACGGCCGTGAAAATCGCGTCACGGACCGTGAAATCAGCCTCTTCCCGTGTAATTGACCATTTGCCGTGAAATGCAGTGAAATGCAGAATTTAAGTGCGCAACCAGTTTGAGAAAATACTGTGCTGGCATGATTGACATTTTGGATGCGCGAATAAAAGCATTCACGTGTCTAAGACATTGATTGGTTAAATGAGCATCCGGGGTGGTCGCAATGATCATAGTTGTTACTAGCATAGTTTGAGTTAGCTGTCGCCAGCATGTTAGCTTAGGCCCTAACGTGCTGAAGATGTCGAAATCTAAAGCCTCAAAAAACACGACTGCAGACGACAGAGTAATTGAGTTTGGAAAACATATTTTACACGCTGATGGCGGGAAATTATTTTGTACGAGTTGTAATATCTCCTTAGATCACAGTCGACGAGCAACGATTCAGCGTCACTTGGAAAGTGAAACTCATCTCCACAAAAAGAGGGCTGCCGAAAAAGAACCACAAGGTGGTTTGGAGACGAGTCAAACGAGAACATTACGCAAAGTAGATTTAAACAACCAGCGGCCGAATTCCTGAAAGCAGTGCGCATTTTTGACCCTGCACAAACACTTATTTTGACGGTGGATTTAAACTCACTCCGCACGGACATTCCTGGATTTGACAAAAACTGTAGGCTGGAATTGCCGAACTACAAACACATCGCACAAGAGGTGGACACAACTTTACTAGCGCTAGCTTTTTGGAAATCCTCCGAATCTAGGCTACCACATCTTGCTAAAGTAGCGTGGCGCTGTCTGTCAATCCCGACGAACTCTTTGGACGCGGGGAGGGCCGTGTCAAAACATGGACAAGTATTTTCATCGCAGAGACAGAGCATGAAGCCAAGCACCATCGCAGGATGCTCAATGCTTACATTAAACCACCAGTACGGTTATGCTGTGTACAGTAGGCTGGGCTATTCAGGCCCTGTGTGAATAAAAAGTGTAATTTAATAATTGCCGTGAAATGTCGCATTTTTCTTATAGATTCCGTGAAATCTGTGATTTTCGAGAAACTAGGTCCGTGAAATTGAGCGAAATGTACCGTGAATTTGGTAGGGCCCTAGCCATAGCCTAAGGGTCAGTGAGTGACCAAAACACACTCAATTACTGTCAGTTGCTTTTCAATTGCTGTTCTATATTTCTATCTGTTCCTTTTTCATTTGTTTTATTTTCTGTTCATTTATTCATTCATTCATTTATTTTGGTGCTTTGTTGACCTGTTTTGCTGTCATCTGCTTTGGCAACATTGTAATTAATGCAGTCAGTATCATTGAATTGAATCGCTGGTGTATGTTAATCATTTAGTTGTTGCTGTTGTGCTTTTCATCCCCTCAGTTATCCTGGTTCATCTGTTTTATTTGCAATTTATTGTTTTTATTTCACAGTATTTGTTCATGTTATTCTTGTGTCGTGTTATTTTGCTTAATTTTGTTTATCTTGAAAAGCAATAAAAAAAGGATAAAGGTTGAGGCGGTAATTTTGTCAGGCGATTATTTATTACTTTAATATACTCTGTGTAGTGCTGTGTTTCAGTTCAGCTAACTTGACAATGTACTGCCAGGACATACTTATGTTAATTACTCGTTTGGAAATGCATTCTAGCCAAGTTAATTGTCTTCAATAATGCAAAACACAACTTATCAATGTGGCTAATAGTGCAATGCCTCATTGACCATCTTCTAATCTGCTAATATGAAAAGCTTTTGGACAAGTAATTTGCTGAATTTGGGGAAATATTACAGTGAAATAAGCTCCACAAACGTCTCAGAGGTTGTTTTTTTTTTATCCAGGCTCCATCGGGCCCTTCAACATACAGCATTAATTAGCACGCTGGGCTATTCTTGCCAGTGGCACGAGGCTAAACTCGCCCGTCTTTGGTAAGAATGTGATACAGTGACTTGCTGCTGAGGATTTGCTCTGCCGTTTCTATGAAAGCAATAGCACTCACAAAAAAAGGAGGAACATTTACAGTTAATGGCTCATAAAGGAGTGTTAGACTGACACAGACAAACCTTTTCACTTTCTCTCTTTGCTGTCTTGGTTTCAAACACACGCTGTCAGCTCGACTGTGTTGTCCTCGGCACTGCTGTACATTTACTTTGTACTTGGTGGCTCGGTAGGAAATGATGCCCCAGATGGTCTGTCTCCCCATGTGGGCCGGCTCTGGGTGGCAAGAAACAAAATGTGGTGCGCCTAGATGTTACAAAAAGAAGAAAAAAACAGAAAAAGAGTATGGCAGCGCCTTAGGATGTTATTAAAAAGTCCTAAGTGGGGTGTTAATCTGAGAAGCGTGGCAAGGAGCATTGAGATGCAAAGCTGCAATGGAAAGCACCCGTTTGGCTCTCTGGGTGACGCTGAAGCTCTGCTGTTTGACACAGGATTATTAACAACAATGCAGAGATTTATTTGCCTGCGCAAATGAGGAAAACGAAGTCTCTCTCTCTCTCCCTCTCTCTCTCTCTCTCTCTCTCTCCCTCTCTCCCCCTCTCTCTCTCTCTCTCTCTCCCTCTTGTTCTGTCATGCTGTCTGTGCCAGAGGTTTTAATATTTAATTTAAATTCTTGACTACTAGGACTCAGCAGAGGTGGACGATATAAAGAATACCATGCCATGTGTGTTTGCAGGTTTTGTGTGTGCATGTGCATGTGCGTGTGTGTGTGTGTGTGTGTGTGCCTACATGCTTGCCTCTTCACCTGCATGCTGCAAACCGCATTTTACGCATGTTTTTTTTTTGTTGCCTCGGGTTCTTGGATCTCGGCATGTTGTGCGTCCTGCACATACTGTTATGGTTTTCATTTATAGTGTGCAGAAAATCCAGTGCAGACACAGAGTGAAACATTTCTGTTGGAGTAGGGGAAATCTCATTGAGATGCATCAGCGTAGGCTAATAAAACAGTGTTCGGTGGGCAGGCTGGCAGTCCCAAAGCTTTTAAGAGCAGGCAGCCATCTCGGCTGTTTTGCCTGTGCAGGACTTAATCGAATTTGTCAGAAGACAACAGATGAAAGCTTGTCTGAGGTATTTCCTATCTTTGTGTGTGTGTGTGTGTGTGTGTGTGTGTGTGTGTGTGTGTGTGTGTGTGTGTGTGTGTGTGTGTGTGTGTGTGTGTGTGTGTGGCTCGCCCTCTCTCTCGCTCTCTCTCTCTCTCTCTCTCTCTCGCTCACTCTCTCTCCCCCCTTTCCATTCTCTCTGCTGCTCTAGCTTTGGGGTTTATGTGTATGTGCATTTGTGTGTATGAGAGAGTAAGGAAGAGAGAGAATGAGCGAGAGAGGGGGAGAGAGAGAGAGAGGGGGGGGGGGGAGAGAGTGCATCCATATCAATCCATCCAATCTAGCCAACCAGCCTCTTGAGAAGTGCTGCTGTAGCTCAATTAGAAGAGCAGCCAGCAAATTATGGAGCTTTTTTCCCCCTCCTGCTCTCACCTCCATTTGTTTTGTTTTCCTCCTGATGCACTTTTCCACCCAACAGGGAAGGCTGAACAGCACTAACTCACTGACACACACACACACACACACACACACACACACACACGCACACACACACACGCACACTCGCACTCACTCACACTCACTCAATCTTTCTCTCTCTCTCTCTCCATGTCTCCCCGTGTTCGTATCTCCCCCTATCTCTTCCAAACTTACCACACACACACCTCCTACACACAGACGGTAGGTAGGTTGTGTACGTGCAGACCCTTTTGACCTCCACCACCCACACCGGTCCACTTCGCCCTCCGTCTACTTAAGGTTGTGTGACCTGTGAAGGTGAAAGCCAGGTGAGCCAATTAGAAGAACACCGATGCCTTTACATTCTCCATAGTCCTCACCTCTCCTCTACAAATCACCTGTCCATACTTTTTTTCCCTCTCCCAACAATCTGCCGTGTGAAAGGAGATAACAGTGAGAAGAGTACACTAAATAATGAATTCTGCTGCTCGACTTGACATTGGCGAGGATACACGAGGTGATAGGAGCGGAGCACTACTCTTTCTGAGTCCAAGCGAGGCCGTGTGTGTACCAGAGACGAAGCATTTACAGGGGCGTCCGGGTAGCGTAGCGATCTATTCCGATCCTGGTTTGAATCCCCATGTTACCACTGGCTTGGTCGGGCATCCCTATAGACACAGCTGGCCATGCCTGCGAGTAGGAAGCCAGATGTGGGTATGTGTCCCACTCACTGCACTAGCGCCTCCTCTGGTCAGTCGGGGTGCCTGCTCGGGGGAGGGGGAACTGGGGGGAATAGCATGATCCTCCCACGTGCTACGTCCCCCTGGTGAAACTCCTCACCGTCAGGTGAAAAGAAGCGGCTGGTGACTCCACATGTATCGGAGGAGGCATGTGGTAGTCTGCAGCCCTCCCCGGATTGGCAGAGGGTATGGAGCAGCGACCGGGGCGGCTCAGAAGAGTGGGGTAACTGGCCAAGTACAATTGGAGAAAAAAAGGGGGGAAATCCCCCCTCCCCCCAAAAAAAGAAGCATTTATGATTTTTTTCTGGATTGTCTAGTGATTTCGATCCAATCTGAAGGGAACTGACATCTTTTCAGAGTGTGGCGCCATGAGAGCGCCACCTCTTTACAAAGATGGGACAATTTCAACTTGGTCAGAAATACACAGCTCATATTAATCAGTCTAACTTTTACTTCGCCCTGTTAGTATGGATGAAGGAGAGATGGCAACACAGGAGGAGACGAAATGTCAGAGCAGAAGGGAGAAATGAAAAGAAGTGAAAATCGATCGATAAATACTGCTGATGACAGAAAACTCATGTTTATTCGACATTTAATGTGCGGATAAAACGCCAAAAAAACATGCAATCAGAATGTGAAAATGGAGGAATATTTCTATTTTGTGAAACTTCTCGTTGCGTAGTCACAACTATCGAGTGTCTCAACTACCAAGTGTCTCCGTCCACTCACCATTCAGTATTTGCTTTGCCTACAGTGCAGTCCAAATACTCACCCCCAGCAATACTGCAAAAAGTGTTTCTTAATATTTCTAATTAGGTCTCTGATGGACATGTGGTCTTATTCTGTGTTCAGCATGCATGAGGTTTATAAGGGCATGCCTTCATGCATGCTCAACAATCCAGGTAAGGAAATCACAGAAAGGTGAATCAGTTCATCTGGGAACAACATTTACTGAGAGAAATGCTTCATCACTCATCTAAGTGACCTCTTCAGTCTCAACTGACTGCAGATATCCCCACCCTTACAAACAATACAGTGGCACAACGACCGAACCAACCATCAGTTTCATATGCAAATTGTCGTGACCGTTAACTAGAGTTACAGTGGTCATGTGTACTGTTCACAAAGGGTTGGGGAATAGTTTTAGTCACAGCATTGTAAGATGGTGACAGATGTACTCTTAGATCCCCCCGCGGTTCAGGGATGGTCGTTCCTTCGTCACATCGATGGCCTCTTTGACTCCCCGTTCAAACCAGCATTCCTATCCATCAGGGACGCACATCTTTGAAAGAGTGGCCACTGGCCTTTAGATGGGTGTAGACTGTAGAGTCCTGGCCTGACATGTTAGCCAGGACAGGATGAACTGAATCAACTTTTATTAATTTATAAGAACCTATTTCACGTCAGAGCTGCAAAGAGCTCGTAGTAGGAGGACAAATGGTAATATCCATCTGAGGGGGACTCAAAAAGAGCCAAACCCTGGGGCATTTGGGTTGCATAGCGGTCTATTCTGTTGCCTACCAACATGGGGATCGCTGGGTTGAATCCCTGCGTTACGTCCGGCTTGGTCGGGCATCCCTACAGACACAATTGGCCGTGTCTGCGGGTGGGAAGCCGGATGTGTGTATGTGTTCTGGTCACTGCACTAGCGCCTCCTCTCGTTAGCCGGGGCGCCTGTTCAGGGGGGAGGGGGAACTGGGGTGAATAGCACGATACTCCCATGCGCTATGTACCCCTGGTGAAACTCCTCACTGTCAGGCAAAAAGAAGCAGTTGGCAACTCCACATGTATTAGAGGAGTCATGTGGTAGTCTGCAGCCCTCCCTGGATTGGCAGAAGAGGTGGAGCAGCGACCGAGATGGCTCGGAAGGGTTGGGTAATTGGACAGGTACAATTGACAATTGGGGAGAAAAAGGGGGGGGCATCAAACCCCATGTTCATTTTTACATTGTACTTGAAATTGTGAAAAATGCTTTTTGTAATTTCATTGCGTGGGGTTCCTCAGGGCTCAGTGTTGGGGCCATTGTTGTTTATTTTGTTCATTAATAATATATGTGAGGTTTCCAAAACACTAAAACTAATTTTAGTTGCAGATGACACAAACCTACTTTGAAGTGGGAACAACTTGGAACAACTTTTGGATACAGTAAGAAATAAACTAAACTAAAGAAATAAACTAACACTAAATCTAAGCAAAACGAAATTTATAATATTTGGGAATCGGTCAACAAACTCAAACAAGAGGCTCATGATAAATGATGTAGAAATCAAAAAAGTGTCAGAAATCAAATTTCTTGGAGTAATAATAGACAACAAATTATGTTGGAAGCCACATATAAAGTATATTAAAGCAAAAATATCAAAGTCAAGTGCAATATTATATAGAGTCAACGATCTCCTGCATCAACCAGCACTATACACCTTGTACTGTTCCTTCATACTGCCATACATCACCTACTGTGTGGAAGTGTGGGGGAACACATACAAAACAAACACAGATCTTCATCCTTCAAGAAAGAGCCATGAGAATTGTAAACAAAACCACGTACAGAGAGCCTACAAACCCACTCTTTATCAAACTGAAAGCACTAAACTTTAAAGATTTTGTTGACTTCAAAACAATTCAAATCATGTTCAGAGTAAAAAATCAGCAGACACCAAACAGTGTCCAAAAGTTGTTCCAAAGGAGGGAAAGTAAACAGGATCTCAGAGGAATATGTATATTCAAAAAACAACTAGTGAGGACAAATGCAAAACCTCATTGTATATCCATCAAAGGAGTCAATCTATGGAACAACTGTACAAAAGAAATGAAGATGTGTACGTCAATAAGTAAGTTTAAACAACTCTTTAAAAGCAACATATTGAACAGATATAGGATGGATGAACAAAGAGGTGGACTGGAATAATATGACATGATACATGACGTGTAAGGCGCCTTGTTTGACTTGTGCTGTTTTGTTTATTTTGATTTCTATGCATTGACATTTCTTTTTTTTCACTTTTGTTTTGTCTTGCAAGTGTTGTTTTGGTTTGATTTGATTTATAAAGTATAAGAAAGGGGCAGGACCAGAAAAGTTCTTTACTTCATCCGACGCCCTTTTCGAACATGGTCCAGTTATTACTTGTGTTGTTACAGGGAGTTTGCAAAATATGTTCACTGTTATTTCCATTTGTTCTTGTATCCCTGCCTATATATTTTGTTATTTTAACACGTTCGAAATAAAATCAATATCAATATCAATTGTTTGCGTTTTCAAGCCTCTCAAAACTCACAGAACACATGTTGTCAAGTTTTTTGTTTGTTTTTTGCCGCTCCCGCAGTGATGGGCCGCTCCAGCTAATCATGAATATGAGTGAATGAGTGAGTGAGTGAGTGAGTGAGTGAGTGAGTGAGTGAATGAATTGCTCAGTGAGTGAGCAAGCTAGTAAGTAAGTGAGTGAAATGAGCGAGCGAGCAGGCGCGTCAGTGAACAAGCAGGTGAGCGAGTGAACGGATGAGTTCTTTTCCAGGTCCACGAGCTGCTTCTCATCTAAAAATACTTACCTCGTGTTGCCTTGTGTGTTCAGTCTTATCGGGGTCACGGCTCTCGGTTGGTTGTGTGACCTTTCACCTTTCACCTTTGGGCTTGTTATTTAGCGGCGGCTCGGCTGGCTACAGCCCATCATGGCCTTCTGACCCCAGAACAGAGACGGCGTTGCGTGGTGTCAGCAGTGGTTAATGGGCTCTGTGAGGACCATTTGCTGGTCTAATTAGTCTTTAGTGCCCACTGGGACACCTTAGACTGTCAACACAGTCAACACAACACCATTGTACCCAAATGAAGCGTTCATGTCAGCACTGTTCTGAGTCTGCAATGGTTTCTCTGCCCATTTTAAGGTGGAATACAGAAGCACCAGCGGCTCTGTTTCCAGTGAATAGTCGTTGGAGTCTTCACTTACAACAGCAGCAACTGGATTAGTACAGCAGCCATCTGCTCTTTGTCCCATGCAAATTTAAGGATCTTGTTGCTTCAACGGCTGAAAAGACTGAAGCAAGAAAAACACATCCTCTTCCTCGTGGTACTTAGCATTTTGCAGGGTGTAGCGGTGAAACCCTCTCGGGTGTTATGCGTTGCCGGAGAGGCCGAGGAAACATCTAAAAACAACGCCACACACACTTTCAATCTGCATTTGCATTTTGGGGCTGTCATACACAACATGGACAGAAAAATAAGCAATGGGACAGTTTTGTGCCCTTGGAGTGTACTGAAAGGGAAAATAAATATTATTTAGTTATAGAAGTGAGTTCATTTTGAGGTAATTGGAGTTAAAAGTCACGGCCATAAAGAATACACAAACATTTACAGAAATTACTGATTGTTATTTAGGCCGATATGCAAATATTCTCCTTTTGTCCTTGGGATATGTTGTTTGTTTTGTCTGTTATATTGTTCGTCTTCCGTTAGTCCATGTATTTCATCTGTTTGGAATAAAACATCAGACAGCCTTGGTTTGCCCTTGAAATAAAAAGTAATATTTTTACAATCAACTAGCCAAACAAATCATCATAGATTTAGCAGGGTCATTAAGGGTTACCGTTATTAATTCAATAGTGAGAGAAAGATCCGCATGGCAAATTGCAAAATAAACATCGCGCGCACCAAACCTGAAGTAAACTGAATCTGTGTTTCTGAATTAAATGGTTAACTTGCACCCCCCCCCCGACGATTCAATTTTAAATGCTAGTTCAAAGTGCAATACTTCATTTGCAGCATCATGTGTTTAAAAGTGATATTTCTTGCCATTATATTCCCTGAAGGACGAGCAGTCTGCAGTAAAGTGGTAACATGCAGTCTTTCCTCATACTGTCTTTGTATGTTTATAATCCCTTCACAGTGTTGACTGAACTGGCACAACTTTTCCATACATTTGCAGACATGCATCCTGGTCCAACACAATGACAAAGATATCATCGATTCTTGAAAGAAATATCCGAACCTGGTCTTGACACGTATGGGACTTAAACAAAAGATAGATAGATAGATAGATAGATAGATAGATAGATAGATAGATAGATAGATAGATAGATAGATAGATAGATAAAAGATTCCATACAGTTTCACAGTGTGTCGACTACTTATTATTCCCTCTGAATACGGGAAAAGGACGATGTAACTAACACGGTTAAGGTGAGTTCCTTTTAGCAATCAAATACATACAACTATATAATTTTTTTAACATTTCTTTTATCAATTGGATGGAAGTCTTAAAGGCATGTAGCAAATTCGGGGGGCAGCTGGGAACCGCCGCGGTCGGGACGCGAACCCGGGTTCTCCTGCGCCACGGGCGACTACGTTAACCAGTCGGCTAAAGGGTTCGACCCGTCGGTCAAGGGCTAGCGAGTCTTGTCATCCGAAGTCGTTACACTATCCTCCTCCTTCGGGAAGCGTATTCCCGCGTTTAAGCATATCAGCTCCCTCATGCCTCTGAGCGCACGTGCTTCCGATGGCCTCACCGTCTCGCCATCCCACTTCTGACACCAATGTAGCGAATTCGGGGGGCAGCGGGAACCGCCTTCGCCGGGACGCGAACCCGGGTATTCCGCACCACAGGCGACTTAGCTAACCAGTCAACTAAAGGGTCTGATCCATTAGCCAAGGGCTAGCAAGTCTAGCCATCCGTGGTAGTTACAGGCATTTTGAAGAATTAAAGGGATAGAGCCTGTAAGAAAAGTTTCAGGAATGTTTAATGGTTATGATATAGTGAGTGTTGCCGTATGTCTGTTGTAACGCCACTAGGAGGCGCCATGCAGTCTGCCGGAAGAGCAACGTGTGACGTCACATAGACTCAATGCTGAGAAACTCCACCGGTGTCACTCTGCAATACAGAAGAAACAAGACACATAAAGCCCAGATCAACTTCCACAGACAAGAGGTGGGAAGTGACTGGGAACGCAGCTAGCATGAATGAGGCTAACGGTATTCAACTAAAATCGCCAGAAGTCCAATATGTCAACCCTCCTCCCCTGCTGAGGCCCAAACAATTAGATACGTACAAATATAAGCGCATGCAATTACAAAAAGCCGCCCAAGGCTTCTAAAACGCGGTGTGTCTGATTGGAGTCTCACATTGTTCTTTAAAAAACGCTTTAGGTACCATCCCAGTGCTCCCAATCTTACTGGCCGTGTTCTGAGCTGACGTGACGTCAGAGTGTTTACACAAGACATCGGCAGGGTTGCCGACTCTCACACATCTGGCATGAGTCTCACGCTTTCACAACACCAAGGAAAATCTCACGCCAAAACACTGCGACAGCAACAGAGATGAACAGGTGAACATAAGTCTTTCTGGTATGGTAATGGTTTCAAAGTCTTTCTGGCATAGTCATGGTTTCAAAGTCTTCCTGACATAGTAATGGTCTCAAAGGCTTTCTGGCATAGTAATGGTTAAACCAAGCGAACGACTTTGACTCTAGAAGACAGCTGGGGGAGCCGGATGTGGGTATGTATCCTGATCGCTGCAAAGCGCCTCCTCTGGTCGGTCGGGGCGCCTGTTCGGGGGAGAGAGGGAACTGGGGGGGAATAGAGTGATACTCCCATGCGCCACGTCCCCCTGGCGAAACTCCTCGCTGTCAGGTGAAAAGAAGCGGCTGGCGACTCCACATGTATCGGAGGAGGCTTGTGGTAGCCTGCAACCCTCCCCGGATCGGCAGAGGGGGCGGAGCAGCGACCGGGACGGCTCAGCAGAGTGGGGTAATTGGACGGGTACAATTGGGGAGAAAAAGGGGGGAATAAAAAAAAACAACTGATCTTTGGAGACAGAAATTTTCGCTTTACGAGGTCTTCATTTTCAATCATTAGCATACTTTAATGTATGTCAAAATCTATCTTCTTGACTGTGTTTTTACCATGGGTTTTATTTATATGTATCTCACCACAGGATTTTTCTGCAGATGTTGTTGTTGCAATAACTGTGGGAGATGAGTGAAGGCAGCAAGTGAAATGAGATTTAACAGACTAACAGAGTCTGACATGTCTTTTTTTTAGCCTGTTCTTCTGGTCAGTGTGCTTGTTGCTTTGGGTGACGCTCTCTCTCTCTCTCTCTCTCTCTCTCTCTCTCTCTCTCTCTCTCTTACAGTTGCAGTGTTTGATAGCCAGTGGCATGCACATATAAGAAGCGCATGTGTGTGTGTGTGGGGGGGGTGCGCGCGTTGTGCACTATTACCCAGTAGTCATGCCAAATCATTGCTAAATTTATAATATTATAAGACATCATTTGCACTTTGAGCATTTTCTAAAGTAAATAGGCCAAAGTGTTTGCAGCACTGAATAATTTGCAAGGAAAACTTTTCCCCAAAGGATTTTGTCATTTGTTTTTGATGCACAATATTTTCCATACTGGGTCATATGGAAATAGGAAAGACTAAAATATGCCCATTCGGTGTAGCAGAATGCATTATTTGCTTTAACGGCTGTTTGATATACTGTTTAATGTGAATGCAGTTATCATATATATATATATATATATATATATATATATATATATATATATATATATATATATATATATATATTGTGTTTTTTTTTCAAGAAACCATCAATGGTGTTGGTAAGAGTGCTCAACAAATGAGAAGCAGAATATTAAGATAGATGTAAGATACATATTAAGATATATGCCACCATCCCATGGACCCCTCGTCCACAGTGGAAGGCTCTTACTGTTGTGTGTGTACTTATGCACCGAATAGCAGTTTGGAGTAACCGGCCTTCTTGGAGTCTCTTGGTGATGTCCTGTATAGGGCTCCACCTCGGGACTCTATGGTCCTGCTGGGGGACTTCAACGCTTATGTGGGCAATGATGGAGAAACCTGGAGGGGCGTGATTGAGCGGAATGGCCTCTCCGATCTGAATCTGAGCGGTGCCTTGTCACTGAACTTCTGTGTGAGTCATGGATTGGCCATAACAAACACGATGTTCGAACATAAGGTAGTTAGTAAGTGTACTTGGTACCAGAACACCTTAGGCCGAAGACCGATGATAGACTTTGTGGTCGTATCATCAGATCTGCGGCCATATGTTTTGGACACTCGGGTGAAGAGAGGAGCAGAGCTATCAACTGATCACCACCTCGTGGTGAGTTCGATCAGATGGCAGGGAAGGCTGCCGGACAGACCTGGCAAACCCAAACGTGTAGTGAGGGTGAACTGGAAACGTCTGTAGGAGGCCCCTGTCCGTGAGGTCTTCAACTCCCACCTCTGGATGAAGTTCTCGTGTATCCAGAGGGAGGCTGGGGACATGGTGTTTGAGTGGGCCATGTTCAAAGCCTCTATCACAGTTCGGCAGGCAGGAGCTGTGGTCATAAGGTCATCGGTGCCTGTCAAGGTGGCAACCTAAGAATCCGCGGTGGACACTGGAGGTGAGGGAAATCCGTCAGGCTGAAGAAGGAGGCCTTTGGAGCTTGGTTGGCCCAGGGGGTCCCCTGAAGCAGCAGACAGGTACCGGGAGACCAGAAGGGCTTCAGCTTCGGTGGCAGCGGAAGCAAAAACTCGGGTGTGGGAGGAATTTGGTGAGGTTATGGAGGAGGACTTTCGGTTGGCCTCAAGGAAGTTCTGGCAAACCATCCAACAACTCAGGAAAAGGAAGCAGGGCTTGACTCAGGCTGTGTTCAGCTGGGGATGGGAACTGTATACCCGGACTGGGGATGTTGGCGAGCGGTGCAAAAAACACTTTGAGGAGCTCCTGAACCCGGCTAACCCATCCTCAGTGGAGGAGGTAGAGTGTGAAGACTTTGGGGAAGCCCCACCCATATCCCTGGCAGATGTCTCTGAGGTAGTCCAGAAGCTCCTCGGTAGCAAGGCGCCGGGTGGGGATGAGATTCGCCCTAAGATGCTGAAGGCTTTGGACATTGTTGGCCTGTCTTGGTTGACACGCCTCTTCAGTGTCGCGCGGAGGTCGGGTCGGGGACAGTACCTGTGGAGTGGCAGACTGGGGTGGTGGTAAAGAGTGGTAAAGAGTTGGTCCATTAGTTACCCTTGCGGAAGTGCTCAGGGGGGCATGGGAGTTTGACCAGACAGTCTACATGTGTTTGTGGACTTGGAGATGGCTTATGACTGCGTACCCCGGGGCACTCTGTGGGGGGTACTGCGGGAGTATGGGGTACCGGGGCAACTGCTACAAGCCATCCAGTCCTTGTATATAACCCAAGTGAGAGCTGTGTCCTCATTCTCGGCGCAAAGTCAAACACGTTTTCGGTGGGTGTCGGACTCCGCCCAGGTTGTCCTTTGTCTCCGATTCTGTTTGTGATATATGTACAGGATCTCAAGACGCAGCCAAGGTGAGGATAGATGTAGGAAAAAAAACTGTAATCCATAAAAGAACAAGCCTGTTTTGTGCGCCATGCACTCATCAGCTGCCAAGGTGGCTAAACAACAACACAGCCAATAGATACCACGCTGCCCTGCGCCACGCCCCTAGTTACAGTGCACAGCAACCAACGGGAGGATGGAAAACATTTGAAAATAACTTCAGAAACATTAAAACCATCGGGGGAGGGACCGGGGCTCGTTTTGAAAAGGCAAGGACTTCAAGGGCCGGGGCACTGTTGAAAAAGCATACATTTAAAATATAACAAAATAACATCCAGTGGGGTCCTTTAAAGTTTTTTTCCCCTTGTTGTTTAGCCACCTTGGCAGCTGATGAGTGCGTGGCGCACGAAACAGTCTTTTTCTGCTATGGAGAAAAGGTTTTTTCCTACTTCTATCTTAATATAGAAAAAACATATGAATGTTTTGATGTCGTGTTTAGGCCTGCTTGTTGGTGTCTGACGCAGGTGAGGTGTCGCGCGTGGCCGGATGCAGCAGTATGACGAGGTTGAGTCATCACGAATGAGTCTGTCTGAATCACTCAGCTGGGCCGAGTCTGATTCAGGAGCTCTGTTTCGGTCTTAGACGTAATGTTTTTATTATGTAGTCATTTGTGTATATCTACCTTGTGCACTCGTGGTGAACACGGCTTCACGCCAAATTTCTGGGAAAATAAAGATTTGATTGATTGAGTCACTCGAGCTTCCCAGCTGTGTAGCATCGTCGGATGCTGCAACAGTCAGTGTGAGTCAATACCCTCAGTTCGTATACCATGTGAGTCGCGAGTGGTATCAAACCCGAAAATGATTCATTCATACATGATTCATTTGTTCGTTTCGCCCACCATCATGACCACTTCATTATCTATTCATTCATCTTTCATTCATTCATTGTCTGTGTTCGTCCGTTGTTATTTGTGGTGTGATGATATCTGGTTTTCTCTGCTGACACTGATTCTGCATACGAATCTTAAAGTATCGGCTGATACCGAGCCGATCCATTAAATCTGCTGAACGGTGCCGATTGAGACCGTCAGTTTGGTGTCAGCAGGCGTGGTAATTGAGAGGGTATCAGTTGTTTGCTTGCTTGTTTTCAACATAAGAAAAAGAAAAATGTACATCCTCCCATGTGCTGAGTAGATCACACCATCCTGCTTGTATTTATGACACCTTACTCGTGGCTTCCGGTGTGGGATTTTAGTCTTGGGTGAAATCTCTGATACTGATACTCTTCTTTTCAGCCTGTATCGGTGCATCCCTAATTATGATGATGACTTTCTTGATATCATCCACATTCCTGTTCCTATTGTTGTTATCGTTATAATTATCCTCACCGGTATGGGGTCAATGGGCAGGCTGCGTACTCCCCCCAAACCCCCCTGCAGCTCAGAGCTCCCTAAGTGTCTGCTGGCCTCTGGGGCGGCTGGCTAAATGAAAGAGGATATTGGGGAGATGGTTCAGTCTTATCGTCGTTCATCATCGCTCCACAGTTGGCCATAACAATACGGGCGCCGGCCTATCGCCTCCCCCGAGGAAGACCGGCACCTGACCTGCCACCGATAAAGATATATGAGCTGATTGGAGAGATCGGAGGGGGAGACGCAGAGGGGAAGCGCGGTAATGGTGGTGGATGTGATGAGGAAGGGAAAGTGACGGGTCGGACAGGAGGGGGGAGGTGGGGTGAGTGAGTGAGTGAGCATGAGCAGGAGTGTGTGAATGGGTGTGTGTGTGTGTGTGTGTGAAGGGGGAAGAGAGAGACTGTGCTGTTTGTGGCTGTTACAGACAGAATAGTGGACCGGGGAGGGCGAGTTAGTGGGTGAGCGAGTGTGTTTGAGAGAGAGACAGAGAGAAAGATAGATGGAGAGAGAGAGAGAGAAAGATAGATGGAGAGAGAGAGAGAGAGAGAGAGAGAGAGAGAGAGAGAAGAATGAGTGTGAGCGGAGAAAGCAGCTGAGGGTTTAAACGCCTGTGTGTGTCATCACATTGCCCTCCTCTTACAGCAGCGTCGTGAAAACAGTGAAACTGTGGACGTCATTGCAGCATTGAAGATGAGAGCATCTCTCCATCAGCTGTCACCAGGAGGGGGTCATCCTCATATCACAGCAGATAACTGGGGTGATGTAATCTCATAATCAGCACTGAGAGAGGTGCAAAAGAAAAAGAAAAACAGAGAGGCTAGCAAGGGACTTGTTAGTCTTTTTTATTATCGGCCCCTTGTGCTGGAATTCAGATCTTCCTGGGTTACGGTTCCCCGAGGCGTGACGTCTAGTTTGGTGTGTTGCTGTTGGTCGTACGTGTGTCGATGTTTGTCCGAGGACTCGGGGAAAAGTCACGTTATGACGAGGTGGCGGAGAGTCAGACCGCATGACATCTTCATATCCCCCGGTGACGTCAGCGCTGGTGTACCAGGGAGAGCGGTCGGTCTGCTCAGGTACGGTGTGATGCTCTCTCTCTCTCTCTCTCTCTCTCTCTCTCTCTCTCTCTCTCTCTCTCTCTCTCTCTCTCTCTCTCTCTCTCTCTCTCCTCTCTCTCCCCCCACTAGCTACATCACTCCATGCTTTAAATAGCCCAGTGTCTCCCTTATCTCTGCTTCCCCTCCCATCCCTCCTTTCTTACTCACTGCCTCTCCTCATTCCCTCTTATTTGTCCCCTTGCCCTCTATGCCCCCCCCCCCGCCAAATCCTCCACCCCTTCATGTTTCCTGCCTCTCTCAGAACCATTGGGCAGTAAAGCAGCAGCTTAACTCTCTCTCTCTCTCTCTCTCTCTCTCTCTCTCTCTCTCTCTCTCTCTCTCTCTCTCTCTCTCTCTCTCTCTCTCTCTCTCTCTCTCCCCCCCTTTATTTCTCTGTCTTCAGTCTTCACCCAGTTCATCTCTCTTCCTCTTATCGCTCCACTCTCTCTTCCTCTTTATCGCTCCACTCTCTCTTTCACCTCTCTCTCTCTCTCTCTCTCTCTCTCTCTCTCTCTCTCTCTCTCTCTCTCTCTCTCTCTCTCTCTCTCTCTCTCTCTCTCTCTCTCTCTCTCTCTCTGTCTCTCTCTCCCCCCCTTTATTTCTCTGTCTTCACTCTTCACCCAGTTCATCTCTCTCCCTCTTTATCGCTCCACTCTCTCTTTCACCTCTCTCTCTCTCGCTCTCTCTCCCTCTCCCTCTCTTTCTGTCTCTCTATCGCCACCACTGTCTCCTCCCTCCATCCCCTCCGTCTCTTAGCGGTGGGTGGGGGTGGTAAAGCGGGTTCAGTGCGGCCACGTCCCAAGCAGGCTCTTTGCTAGATTAATTTGCGGGGGCTTTGGCCCGCGCCGCGCTGCTTACTGTACGCAGTGAAAGTCACTCAGGGATTAACGGCAGGCCGGCCCGGCGAGCGGAGGAGCGGAGAGACCCCCCACCCACCCACATGCTGCCTCGGCAGAAAAAGACCGTCCCTACCAAGTCTCACCAACCTCCATCACTCTCTCCCCCTCTCTCTCCCTCTCTCCTTCTCCCTGTTTCATCCCTTCACCCCCACCCCCCCTCTAGTTAATTACAGTAATGGGCTGGCTGTCCTTGGGGGATAGCTAGAGGGCAGGGGGTGGGACTAGCGGTAGTTTGGCCTTACTCATGTCCTTTTACACACACACACACACACACACACAACCTAACTACCTACTTTGTTCAACATGTGCATACAAATACACTTACATACACACCGAAGTGTGCAAACTCACACGCCTGCAACAAGCACACAGACAGACTGACACGTGTGTTTCTGAGTTTGTACAGATGGCTAGGATAAAAGAAAATCTGGACTAGTTTGTCTGAAATCAGCCAAACAACCATTCTTATTCCATACATATTCTTCTTCTTCTGCTGCTTCTTCTTCTTCTTCTTATCCCGCCTTGTTTCGAGCACTGACTCCCTCCATATGATGTAAGATACTTAGAACAGCAGTTTCAACTTCACTTCCTGAAACACGGTGATACCTACATATGGAGATATCTATTGGATGATTAAAAAAAGTTTATAGAATTAGTGAAATTAAAGTTTAAAAACTTAAAAAGGGCCCATGTGTCTCAATAGGGAAGCGCATCAACTTCATCTGAATCAAATACTCTACATATACTATACAAGACTGAGCAGTATCACCAGCTGATCAATTATATACCTACT